>NW_024883276.1:0-109237 GCF_019059575.1 Amphibalanus amphitrite
TTCTATCAAAACCTAAAACACAACATTTGAGCCAGGTAATTACTCGGATCACGCACACCAGCGGCGTCCAGACCGTGAATCGAAAGTTTCTGCACTGTTATGCACGGTGGAAAGTCCGTTTGATAGCGGCATAACACAGGAAACATTGATGGAAATAACTGACGCCATTAGTGCTAATGAAATTAGGCCGCCGCAGTTTATTTGCTAGGGCAGCAGCATAATACATAAAATAACTAGGGGAACTTTATTGGTAGACCGTTAATTTAACATTGTGCCTCAAAATTGCGGTGAACTGTTCTGGCTGCAAAGACACTGCTTCAATACTATTACCATGCCACTTCAGAAGCCATATAATACCATATATATACCATACCATATATATACCAATACTATGTACCATGCCACTTCAGAAGCCAATCAACAGGGGCCATTACTACGCTGGTCAAAGCACCTCGCCATTTCATCCATTTCATCAATGGCCGTTTTGTGCCGTTTGGAGCTCATTAAGGCAGTCCCTCCAGCAGACGGCACAGCCATTCAGTCGGTCGGAAATATTCCCAGACTCGTTCTCACCTCTGTCTCGCTCCAGCTAAGGGATGGCGTGGCAGAAACGAGTCAGCCGCCTGGCTCGTTTTTACCGGTGCTAGCGGGAAACTGGGTCAGGCAGGGACGCTCCACTGCGCAAGCCATCGCATTCCAGTCTCGTTCATCACCATCAGTATCATCTGCATCATCATCAGCGACAGCGTCATCTGCATACGTCAGGTGGTATCCCCCCGGCTCCCTGGCTCCCGGCTCCCCTGGCTCCTTGGCCCCCGCACGGCGCGGCGCAGTCCCAAGCCGGCAGCGAGCGACGGCCTCTCGCAGGTCGGTCGACTCTCAGGGATCAGACGGTTGCGTGGCAACGCCAGTCCACAGCGACCGCCGAGCCGAGTCGATCCCGTTTGCACTCTGCGGTGACGGTATTGGCCCCATCAGATCGGACGGCGGCCAGACGGGATCTGATCAACGCTAACCGTCGCGTCGCCGCCGCCATCGACGCGACGCGGCGACCGACGCCGGCGGCGGAGCGTCCTCTGGCCGCGACGGCATCGATCCGGCGCGCACGGCCGCTCTCGGGGGAGCGGCCGCCGCCGGCAGCCGGCCGCGTCGCCACGCCGGCGTTGTTAGCGCGTGTCACGGCCGTGCTGCCGCCGGTACGCCGCGGCACGTCCCCGACCCCGGCCGTGCGCACGGCCGCCGGCGTGGCGGGGCTCGCCGACCGACGGCGGAGCGGCCCGGCCGCCTCCCGACCGACAGCGATCGATGCTGCTCTCCCAGCCGAGCGGAAAAATTGATACAAACTTACAGTCGGAATATAGCATAGCTGACGTCCGTACCATAATAACACCAACATGAGCTCCCCCGCGTTGTTACCATATTCCGTGCTCTGAATTCCAGCAATAGATGAAACATCTCTGCTCATCCCGTGTTCTGACAGACCCCACTCTCCGCGACGTGTCCCCGAGTTTCTATCACTTTCTCCGCGGGTGCACGGCCGCTCTCAGGGTCGGCTCGACCGGCGAGCACAGCTCTCCGGTCCAACTAATCGAGACATAGAGCCTGAACGGCAGCCTGCCGGACATGGTACAGATGGATGGATGGATGGGATGGAAGCAAGGAATGGAGGTGGGACGAGGGAGGATGGATGGGAGTTGGGGCAAGGATGGAGCTGGGAGGGGCAGGGTAAGAGGGGAGGGCAGGGATGGAGCTGGGATGTGCACTGTGCACTAATGGAGATGAGACAGACAGTGTGAGAGGTGAGAGACACAAGGTTGGAGATGGTGACAAGCAGAAATGGGTGACGGATGAGCAAGGAATAAGGAAGCGATATGCGACCAGCTAACCTTGATATGTTATAAGAAAATAGCAGACATTTTTCTCAAATATTTCCTATTTAAACTTCATATAGATATTTGCAACGCTTGATGCGATACGAAGCTTAATTAAAAAGGGTCATGGCAGAGAGCCATGAAGAGATTATAAGAAAAAACAGGGACACTGACCAATCATGAGGAGAAAATACCATGCCCAGATTATAGAGCTATACTGTATACATATGGAGAGAGAAAAGAGTGATGAGAGCAGCGCCTGTGAGAGATCAGATTCCACTAGACCAAGTGAACCTAGTATGTAGAGCAGGCAGAACAGGTGATACTGAGCTGAGGTCTGAGGACTGAGGAGACCTCTGGTCGGCGCGGTCACTGGTGGCCAATCGGGGTGGAAGCGTAACGACTTCAATCTGGGACGCGAGGACTTGAGCATAGATTGCCAAACCAGAGGTTCAAAGCTGAGAGCGCAATACACCAAGTAATACTGACTTCTAGCCACCATTTAAAAATACAGCATTGATCGTCTATAAATTGTCAATCTTTCATATTAAAATGACCAAAATGGAACATTAGAGTGCTATTTTTATAGCGACAGCAGACTCGTTAATGCTGTCATTTCCAAGTGATAAACAAGTGCTATAAATTGCTTGGGCATTGGCTATTTGTTGGCCTTAAAGTCAGCCTGAGGAGGGATTAATTGCTCCTCTGAGCTCGCCCGGGGAAAATAGTGGTCTCATGCCGGTCTCAGAAATAAGCTGGAATTGATGGTGCTGTTCTAAGCAGGATGCGCGCGGTCCTGCGCTAGTGGGGTTCCCGGGTCCAGAAACGTCTGGTAAGCGATTGATCGGCTTAGAAACGTCTGGTAAAACACCATCTAGCTCGGAAAAGTCTGGTGAGCTAATGGTTAGCTCTGGACCAGCTGGTGAGCGGCTAGTTATCTCAGGACTATCTGGTGAGCTACCGGTGAGCTGTGGACCGTCTGGTGAGCGGCTGCCTGGCTGGCTTTGTGACCGTCTGATGAGCGGCTGGTTTGCTCAGGACTATCTGGAGAGTGGCTGGTCAGCTCTGGACCATCTGGTGAGCAGCTGCCTGGCTGGCTTTGTGACGGGGCCAGAGTCGGTGCCATGCTGGCCATCATCAGCGCCACCCGCAGATGGTGGCCGCGGATCGACCGCCCCGCCGCGCGACCAAGGGCGGTGACAGGCTGTGAATGGCCCGGACGGTGCCGGGACGCCGCTGGGTGAACCAGAAAAGGAAGGGACTGGTTCAGATATGAGGCATCGCTGGGCGAACCAGAAAAGGAAGGGACTGGTCCAGATATAGCACCGCTGGGCGAACCAGAAAAGGAAGGAACTGGTGGGGATATAAGGCACCACTGGACGATCCAGAAAGGAACTGATCCAGGTGTAAGGTTCAGAGCGATGGAACGAGCTCAGATGGGCTAGCCATGGACGGCTCATGGAGCTTTATAGCGGCTATACCTAGGGAGGATTAGTGCTCTAAGTCAGCCCGGCCTCATTCTTTAGGCTGGTGTCACGTGGCACCGTCATTCTGTCAAACAATTGGCTTCTCAGTCAAGTCTGCGCACAAGCGCCGACCTTTCGCTCTACTTTCCAGCCTTCCCCTACCCAACTCCATGTTTCCCATAGGTATCAATTAGTGTTGAGCTGGCATTCGTTGTCTCACACAAAGGCAGTTCGTAGTAACACTGGAGACACACTGTCGTGACGATATAAGCCAGAGAAATGGCTCGTGGCGGCATCATGACAAAGGCTTGGATCAGCGCCCCAAAGACCATAGGCTGCCGGCCGAATGGCGCTTGGCTTGTAACATTTGCCGTGACAAGGACCCAACCCACTTGCAAACGAGAAACAGCATTAATCTGGTTAGCTGCGCGGGAGCAATACATAATTGGACATTATTGGACACGACAAAAAGTACGTGTATAGGTATATTGAAGCTAAGACCAAAAGCCTCTTCAATTTTCTGACAACAATAAGTAATAATTCAAATGTAAATTAAATTTTGCATTAATGCGTAGAGGTTTCTTTAAATATGAATTTTAAAAAGACCATTCTGGACAATAACGTATATGCAACGATGTTGCAGGGCGCTGTGCGTGTATGAAATAAGTAATGCCATAGATAACATGAATCCATGGCATGTTATCTGTGGTAATGCCTATACTTCTTGTGTATGATAGCGTTCCTCTCTTTTCTTTGGTCACCGACATGCTCGAAGCGACGTCCCTGGGGCACCTTTCCTTCACCGGGTGGCAGTGACACGGATGTTTTCCACAAACCGACTGCATCAGTGAACTCACCTGACAAGTGAGAGCAATAACAGTGAGCTCACCTGAAATTAACTACCTACAGCAAAAGGCTCACCTAACGGCTGACGTTGTTATATGTAGCTCACATAGCAGTGCTATATACAGGGGCTGTGCGCTCACCGGAGTGTGAGAGCGGCTGCAGCGGTGCGCTTACCTGACGGTGAGTTCAGTGTCCACGGTCAATCAGATCACCTGAGAGCGATATCTACTTCCATCAGCTCACCTGACAGTGAGTTCAGTGCTCCACGGTCAACCAGCTCTCCTACAGTGAGAGCGGCGCCTATGAGCTCACCTGAGAGTGAGAAAGGCGTCTATGAGCTCACCTGAGAGTGAGAGCTATGTCTCTGAGCTCACCTGAGAGTGAGAGTGGCGGCGGCAGGCTGGCGTCGCCGTAGCCCCTGGCTCGGGCGTGGCGAGCCCGGTAGAAGAGCCGCAGCACGAGACAGATGAGGCAGCTCATCACAGTCAGGCCCATGAGCAGACCGAGCACAGTGGGTGTGTCTGGCTCCAGCAGCTCCGATAGCGGGTCTGCCGGTCACCGGTCACCCGTCAGAGCCACATAAAACCCACCAGAGCCATCAGACCCACCAGACCCGTCAGACCTCCTTCAGAATCAACAATACCCATCAGCAGTCAGCACACACAGAACGGGGGCGTGTTCATTTCCACCAGACACACCAGACCCGTCAGACACCCAACCCTACAGAATCCAGCAGACCCATGAGAGATCTCATCAGACCCGTCAGGACCCACCGAACACCCACCAGATCCACCAGCTACACCCATGAACCTCACCAGACCCTCAGACCCATCAGACCCCTCCATCAGACCCATCATACCAGTACCACCAGACCTACCAGACCCATCAGACCCGTAGACCGTCCTGTCTATACCTCGCCTGTCAGTCCCACTAGTGCCACCAGTCCCACATCAGACCCATCAGACCCATCAGACTCATCAGACTCATCAGACACCGATATAGGACACCAACCCAGTTAGTCTCATCAGCTCGAGCAGGTGCCAGCCTCTCATCAGCATCAGCACTGTGGTTCTGCCAACGCATAGCGGAATTGTCGGGTTCCAGGGGCTCACATCAGTATAGTCTGCAGGTGAGCTGATAGTTTTCGTCATTGGAAAAGCGGTCGCGTCGAAGTAAACCTCTGAACAAAACTGCATCTGCGCAGGAGCTCAATTTCCATTCATCTGATTTATAGATCGTATCCAATGGAATCTAAGCAACTAGAATATGCATGTGCTGCTTTACCAATTATTTCTATCGACTGCTATCAGATGTGCTTATCAACTTTTTATACATTTTTTTATATTAAACGGAAACACGGAGAGCAATGCGCTTCGGAGTATATGAATATTCTCTGTTGCATTTTTTAGACTAAATATAGTTTGAGTATAGCGTAACTGTCAGAGATGGATATCATAAATTTCATTTTCCGAGCATTAAATGTTTATTTTCGTGCTCATATTCAGTCAGTGATTATCATGGCTGAAACAGAGCAGAAAAATACGCTAGACTGCACCCAGCTCGTTCAGAATACACCGCGAAACGATCAGAGTGGCGCACTATTAATCTTCAGTCTTCCGGTGGGGAGGAGACATGACTGCACGTCCTTCGCATTGCCGAAACAGGGAATCATGCCGAGTCCAGATAAGACAGTTCGCGGAGTTCAGTCTTTCTCTTTCTCGGCTTTCCAGATTTATTTTCAGCCGTCCCCGTGAACACAGCGGCATCACCACGGGTACAGCTAACACCTAGACAGTATGCGACACAGTGCTCCACTTTGCTTTGCCTACCAACTATTCTCCTTGGAGACGGATGCCAAACTTTCTGCCGAGCTCCCCTTAGAACAGATCCAGTGAAAGTAGCGCTCTTCAGCGAATGTCACGTCGTCTCTTGAGAGACAGCATAGAGAATAAGGGCTCCCAGGAGAAGTTTGATGCCACTCTTGTCACTCAGTTGTTTCGTTTTCAGCCTGGTGACCTAAGCACTTTCTAGAGTTATCTAGAGTTACAGCATTTAAGGACCCAAGGACTTCGCGACTTCAATGGCCCGATGACTTAATAATAAAATGAGCTATTCCAGATGAACAATTGACAGAGTCCTCAGAGCCTTCAGTATTAAGCACGGTCATAGGGTGGATTCCTAACTTCCTTTATTTACTTTTCTTGAACTATGCATTCATTGTTCATCGAACCTACACTCTACACCTGAGGAACATTGAAGACAAAACTAATACTATTTTTTAGGGAACTCCATGAGCAAAGAGTGGCATCCCTCGCCCGCACATGCCATTTTCCCATCCTAGAACGCACATGGGGGGGGTGGTTGCCACCCCCCCCCGCGCCATTTCGTTCCTGTTGGAGATAGAGCTTAGCAGTAAAGACCAAAAAGATTCTTTGGGAAGAGACGAATCCAATGATACCCAGTTTTACCTTCTCAGGTCAGCCATTGACCTTCCAGGTCAGGTCAAACTAAAAAATGTTGCTGTTTTGGGTCACCGTTGGATATCAAGTGCGCTGCTTATCAAATACCGATGACGATGCTGTTTTCTGGTGCCAAGCCAGCTAGAACCTCTTTGTCACACTATCCGACCAGAATTTTGCTGCTGAGGTCATTTCAGGTCAAGTTAGGTCAAGGTCAATTATATGTGTTTGTATGTCTGTGTGTGTCTGTGTGTATACTGATGTGTGCACCGATTGTTTTTGGGTCCATATCACATGAAATCATGATCTGAGAAGCTTTTACCAAAAATGCAGTCAAAAAAACTTCACAAAAAGTAAATTCAGCTTGCCTAAAACGCAATTATCTTAGATGACCTAGGTTGACCTTGACCCTGACCTTGACCCCTGTACATCGTCGAACAACATGTTCCATGATAGGTGGGAGGTAAGACTGGCAAAAAAGGCCGAAATCAGGGTGTCAAAAGCTCACAAGGCCCATGGCAAACGCAAGATGTTGAGAATTGGCCATTTGGGTCATGACATGACCTGAAAAACAAGGTCATATCTCCGAAACCAAAAATCACAGAAACTTGAAATTTTCAGTGGACATCAAGAAAGGATAGACGAGCAGCTATACGAAAAATCAGCCTTCTAGCTCTAAAAATGTTGAGTGCAGAGCAGAAAGACTGCCTGGGGGGGTGGCAACCACCCCCCCCCCCCATGTGCGGGCGAGGGTTAAGCATGCCTTCTTTGACTCCTATACCTGTCTGTTCATATATTCCTTGCTATAAACGAGGGAAGGGGTAAGAAAAACGCTCGACGCATTATGCCAGCACCAATGACCTTTTTTATTACCGACCACTCGCACAATTATACTCTTTTCCGACAGTCTCCCACCCGCATACCCGCCAATACCACATTTTTTCATCCTTTTCTCATTGTTTAAACACCCCATCGCCCCAGATGTCAATACGGTCTGGTTAAATACCCATTCCAATCCTGCCCACAGTATGCCCCGGGATCGACCGCCCAGTCCACCGCCCTTCTCCCCCCCCCCCCCCCGCCCTCCGCCCCACGGGACTCCGTCCGTCCCCTCCGGCCGGCCGGGCATACGGGACAATGCCCCGGAGGACCACTCACATTAATCAGTACCGGTGCCCGGGGGCACGCGCGGCCCGCCAGGGGTGACAGGGTCAGGGGTCACCGTCGCGAACTGACCTTTGACACAGTACAGGTGACCGGAGTCGGCCTGGAACGGCGTGGCCTTGTAGTGTTCGCGACACCGGCAGACGGGTGTAGGGTCACCCGGGTCAGCGCGGCATTCGGCGTTGAGGTCGGAGAAGGCGCACACTTTGTCGTAGCGGCACTGCTCCGATAGGTGGACCGCTGTGGGGGACAGGTCAGGTCGGGTCAGGTCAAGGTTACACAGGCAGTTACTCAGCATCAAGCGCTTACGGTCTGTTGGACTATGGCAAGGGTAGAGGAGGTGCTTGTTTCTAACGTCAAACAGTTAATTGATTGTAATGCTGCCATCAGAGATCAAATCACTCTGTCAAATCAAATCACAAAAGACTATACGCTTCCAAAAAATAAAAGAAATCAGCAATGTCAACAGCTTGATTCTTCTCCTTCCTGCACGCATTAGCACCGTGTTAGCATTAGCAACCATCGCATATATCTTCGATCCTTATTCTGGCTCGACTTTCGACACTTTGGCATCGGACATATGTACAGAGAAGCGGAGGCTTTTGCGGAACAATGCGGGATATGTGTATTAGTAAGCCGACCACCGGAGCGGATAATGGAAGAACAACACCGCCGAGGGAGCTCTTTGTCGGCGCTAAATACCCAGAGATAGTGGCTGGCGACAGTGATTGGTGGACCCGCACACATCAATACGGCTGGCTTTTCGCTGTGCGGCTTTGGGGTATGGTGCCATTAAATGGGACGAGTCGGGAGGTATTTGGTTATGAATATATCTTATATCGAAAGTTCAAAGCAACCTCTTGTGCCTCGTTCAGTGTAAGTAAGGATGTGTTATGAACAGCGTACCGCATTTTGAATCAAATTGCTGCAGGCAGACGTCTCGAGATTACATCAAATATTGATTACAATGAATTCAAACAGACGAGTGTCTGAATATTGGTTCTGTCCTGGTTGATCTCTAATTTGCTTAACTAATGCACCCATTATTCATCATTTATGCAGCACCGTTTGAATCGAGTTCAATTCAAAGCACAAGTGATGAAATCCTGCTCCGGAATTTCGAAAACCTCCCAAACATTGTAAAGCATTTCTTCATTGTAATGGGATACAGTGATAGTCAATCAGAATTTTAGGACTTCATAACTTTTGATTGGCCCCATCTCATCCACCACAATGCCTTTGAGATTTATTGATGTCGGCATATGCCGCGAACCATGAGTTATACCGATCGATGGCGGCATAAAATATAATTTCACACTTATAAGGTGTCGGCGCTTAGGCCAAGTGTCTAACAAATCACTTCTTTTGACACTTAAATCTGTGCAGTCTGTTTGCGAGGCAACGGGTGGAAACAAGAAAGCCAGTAAAGCTGGGTCATTCTCACGGCGGAGTTGTTTGAAAATTGGTGTCCAATCAATGGCTATTATAGTTTCATGTTTTGTTATTACCGGGAAATATGCACTTTTTGATGCTTTAAAAAGAAAGCGTGAATTGAAAATGTTGTGGCCTATGGTAGGGGAGAGTGGGGCTATCTGTTACAGGGGTAAGTTGTTACAAAGCAAATATCTTTAAAAATACTCTTGATTTGGCGCCAATATTTACGCTAGCAGAAAGGTTACGCACACTTTACATGTCACTGCAGGCTCAGACCTGGTGGAACGCCATGTCACCCTGCAGGCGCACCATGGGGTAAGTTGTGACAGCAAAAGTATTTTTGCTGGTCAACACTTTGGGTCGTTTTTTGTCAAGGTTATTTGTGTAAGAATGTTGAATGTATGTTCACAAAATTAAGCGATGATTTCTTTTGTAAGATTACCAAGTGAAAAGCACTAGCCTTTTCATGTAAACAAACATTTGAGTTCAGTCTTGTGAAAGCCGGCCGCCGCGTGGCCGGGGCACGTTTAAAGATGACTGCCCAAGACTGCTTATAGCGTGCTCCATTTCACCTGGGCGTAAATTTTATGCAGAAAATCAACCTCCGGTCAGTATGGCAATGCGTGGTGCCCTTGGCGTCGCAGTAAAGGCAAATAAGAGATTGAGCCATGTTTGATGAGCCTTTTCATGCGTATGGAGTACAGTAATGGTTTATGCTTTATTGTTCTTGCCTTTCAATAAGAAAGGAAAGCATGTTTAGTATTATCCATAAGGGAGGCTTACGATCGGTTCCGATAGGACGGCCAATGACAGTTATAATGATGAAGAAACTACGAAAAAAAGAAGTGTAACATGTTACCCCATATCGGGTATCAAGTTGCCCCACAATTTTTCAACTTACCCCAAAAATCTTGTTTTGGTTTTCTGCCTTTCACATAAAAGTGAATAGTCGTAAAGAAGTGAAAGTTTGTGTGTGCTTTCCGAATTGATTCAGCTAGCATGTGACCAAATTTGGTACAATTTCATGCTTGGCCACTAAGTGCAGAAGACCAAAAAGTGTAACGCATAGCCCCACTCTCCCCTACTTGTAGGCACATACAGTGGGGAGCTTTCAACTCAGCTGTGGAATTTTCACCCTTTCCACAAAATAGACTGTCGATGCGCTCACCTTTCTCACAGAAGAAGCTGTCGATGAGCTCACATTTATCATAAAATAGACTGTCGATGAGCTCACATTATCCACAAAATAGAATGTCGATGGACGATGAGCTCACCTTTCTCGCCAGTACACCCAGTCTCTCACCTCGCCTCTTTCGCAGAACAGAATGTCTCTCACCTCACCTTTCTCACAGACCGACTCTCATTTCGCCTTTCTCGCCAGTACACCCAGTCTCTCACCTCGCCACTTTCGCAGAACTGAAAGCTCTCTCATCTCACCTTTCTCGCTGACTGTCTTTCACCTCAACTTTCTCACAGACCGACTCTCACCTAACCTTTCTCACAGACTGTCTCTCACCTCACCTTTCCCGCAGAACAGACTGTCTCTCGCCTCACCTTTTTCGCAGAATAAACTGTCGATGACCACCGGGTACTCCCGGCTGCACTCGCACCGGTGTGAGGTGGTGTTGCAGAAGGCATGCTGAAGGATGCCACTGCACACCGTCAGGCAGTAGTCTCCGATGTAGGTCGAGCTTCGCGAACCTGTGAAACACACACACGGCAGCACGGATTAAATACGCATTACATAACGCATGGATGTGGTAAGTAAATCGAATCCGACACGAACTCGCTGCTCCAAAGGCAGTACGCGGCGCAAGTTTACATGGCGGATAAAATTAAACATGAACATCGTAAACATGAACATGTTACGGATCCAACATGGCTTAGGCTGTATAGTACGGGGACAGCATAGCACATAATGGTCGAAATAAAGCACAAGCACGGCATGGTTTTAACTGCCACACGAATGCGACGCAGCTCGCAAAGTCGCGTCGGACGGTGACGCAGTTACGACTGAAACCACCGCCATGAAACAGCGCAGATGGCAGCGTCAGCCAGCCACGGCGTAGAAACAACACGGCGTGGCACTGTCTGCAGCACTGCAGTAAATGACAAAGGTCAGATGTAGATGACGATTTTTGGCTTCACGCCAGATAATCGAAACTTATACCTACATAGCTGGTGCAGTGTGGCCTAATCGCAGACACAAACCCATAATTTATGTCCAGGGTTGTATACCAATCAAGTCGATTGAATTGATTGATTTGTTTCAACGCGTATTTTGAGTTGATTGGATTGAGTCGATTGACTTTTCGAGATGACTGGTTGACTGACTCGTTTGACTTTAGCGACTGGTTGACTGATTTGATTCCTGAAAATTAGAGTGACTCGTATGATTGAGTCGATTGAAAGGAGAGTTCAAATAACTTTTAGTTGACGAAAAATAATGACACCAATTGATGACATCAAAGATCACAAAACTACACTGAAAACTGCTTGTCATCACAACTGCAATATGGGGTAGATGGCCAAATAAAGAACAGGGCCTAAACATGAACAGCCAACTTTGACTTTCAACTGCAATAACTGCACCAATCCTGGTGATAGAACCTGGCGATGCACCTACCTACCTTTCTGCACTCAGCAGGAAACGTTTTTTTCTAATCCAGATGATAAAGTGCAAGGCCCTATATACTAATAAAGTGTGATTAATTAATAATTCACATCTCCACATCTCCTCAGAAACAACCCACTGAACTCCATAAATATCTGAAACCCCTACAAAAATAACTGAAACAAAAGCGCCGTTTTCGTCTCGCTATTTACGTTTACGTGCCTAATTAATTTGCAGCAGAACGTTTGTTGATCCTTTTCTCCTGAGAGCCTAAGCATAACATATTTAATATATTTCATTTTCCTTGAAATATTTTACCGAATATTATTAAGTGGTTTTATTTCAAATAAAATAATAACTAAAACGAAATTGGTGTTGTATAACCGATTTATTTTATGATGATCTACCATACTACATGATAATCAATGACGTCATCTTACCAAAAAATCAAAAGACGTAGAATAAGGATTTATAAAAGCTTAGCATACTTATTGGCAAAACGTTTTCATGCAGTCGCACCGTGCCGTTTTCGGACGCCGGTGAAAACAGGGCGCCGGAGGGCATATTAGTCACGTGACATTTGGAAGTGCTCCCCCTTCGTGGGTCTTCTACATGCTAAACGTCACGTGTAAATTTCACCAACCTTGGTCAAATCGCCCAAGGCGCCCTGTTTTCACCGTCGTCCCCGTTTTCGCGTTTTAATTTTCCTCGTTCCCACTTCCTTTGTCCTTAACTTATACTGTGGTTCCAGAGTTCCTGTCCTCTCCATTTCCTTTTAAATATATTTTTTAACCCTCATCCCTATCCCCCAGTCCTAACAGTTTCAAATTGTATTGCAATAAAATTCAAACACAAATGTTTTGAATTCTTCACATAGGTACCTAACATTGACATGCCACGTCCAGAGTCGTGGACCGCTAAATACTTCAAATCTCTTCCTTCCCAATCTGACAACATCCCACGTCTCAAATGCACATTGTGTGGAAAGATTTTCCAGGCTGCCCGTCAGTCTCTGTCTAACCAAAACCGTCACATACAGGTAAGATATTTATTTCTATTTCCCTATGGTTAACCCGCGCCCTGCTGGGGGGGGGGGGTGTTTGAACACCCCCCCCCCCCTGTGGTTTTTCGCGAATATCTCAAAAACGGCGGCGCGGAGCGCCGCCGTTTTTGGTACACCTTATCATACATCAATTCTACACATGTTGTGAAAATTTCAGACCAAGGTCATTCAAGGTCAGGTCACCAGGTCACTTGAAGTGACCTCACCTCATAAAAACTTTCAATGTCTGTCATAGCTACACCGAGTGACCGATCGCTTTAAAACTTTCAGCGATTGCTAAGAGCAATAGCATGTACAAAATGTATATCTCAGAATTTTGATATCGATGACCTAAGGTCAGGTCAATTTTGCGACCTCCCCATTATAAGTCAATGGGAGAAAATTGAAATGCGCCTCTTTTGGATGAAAGACATTATAAACACTCCCAAACACCAAATCACAAGTGGTTTAGACACACTGAACTTGAAAATGGTGTCCGTGACCCTTGTTTATGCCCTGAGGTCATCTTAGGTCACGAATGGTATCTAACAGTTTTTCGCAAATAACTTTTAATAGAGATATGCTAGAGCGATGAAAACGCCTTAGATGTGTTCAGCTCGACGATACGGATCGACTGATATGCAACATGACCCTTTCCGGTCAGGTCATGACCTTGACCTGAGGTCAAATTTTCAAGTTGACTTTTCAAGGTCAAGTCATAGTTCATTCGATGCGTCTTGACGAGAGGAACACGATGCCGGTAAAAGTAAGCTCGTACAAGGCTTGGGTCAAAAGTTATTGCAGAAAAACTGTTTTAGAAAAAATCGGCTATTTTTGCAGTTTTTGCCCCCTGCAGGCAAAACCGTTGACGTTAGGTCAAATCTGAGAGAATTACTCAGAAAGGGCGTTAAAAGAGCTATCGAATGCGCTTTTCCGCGGCGCTGTAGCTCTATTGGTTCCCGAGTTATGCGTTGGCTTCTTGGAAATTTTCGACATTCGACCTAGAAATCGGCGAAATTTTGCCTTCAATGACCTCTGGTGACCTGACCTTTGACCTGACCAAAAAATTGACCGAAGTGATTTCGTCATTATTTTTGACGCTCTTTCGAACGCCGCCTTCCGCGTATCGCTACGTGGCCCAGGAGCCGAGTTACAAGGGGGGGTGTTCAAACACCCCCCCAGCAGGGCGTGGAAATCCAGGACCCCCAGCAGGGCGCGGGTTAATATGTTATTGATGCATATAATCCATTGAAATAGACATGGTGTAGGGTAAATGGCCAAATCACGAACACTGCCAAAATCCGAGCAGTCAACTTTCAACTGCAATATCTGATATTTAGTGTAAATGGAGTTGGAATATGGCCAAAATTAAATTGACAACTTTTAGGTGAAAGGTGGTGATTTGGGTTAAGGGGCAAGTCAACTACTGGGTTATTTTGCACCCATTAAATGAAACTTCTGCTCCAATTCTACCCATTGAACCTCAATATCATGATCCACCTGTCCATCACTAGGTATCCTTCCTTATTACATAGAAACTTTGAATGGCATGGCAATTTATAATTTTAAATGACAATATTTTTATGTTTCTTCTGTAGGTAGGTAGGTAGGTAGGTACACCAGACTGCTATGGACACTTTTCCAAGTTGGTGGGCAAAAAACCTAATGTATGTCTTGGTTTGAGTCGTTTGATTGAGTTGATTGATTCCTTTCATTGTCGCGTTTGAGTCGATTGAATCAATTCCCGAAAACTGCTCTGACTTGATTGATTTGATTGGTTTCCCAAATTTGTCGTGATTGAATTGATTGCTATTGACTGAGTCGTATACAACCCTGTAATTATGTCTCTCACGTCTCTCCGTCTAGACCTCTTTGACGATCTCCAATTTGCTTGAATCGGCACTTGGAGACCATTCTTTGCGCCTGCTGGAGCACTCGTTTAGCATATTGGCTGTCAGCAGGTCGAGCTTCCGCCGCACCGCTTTAGCGGGATTAGCTGCAGCGAGTCTGCGGAGCAGCCGGTCGGCACGTTTTCAGACTCATCAGACGCGCCGATGGCCCACTTGGCCGCCATCCGGGCGCGGCTCGCTCGGCTCGTCTCGGGGATTTATCATATATTCCGGCCGCCGTTCCCGACACCGCCTGTGACGTCACCAGCCGCTGTTTTCAGACTCTCGGCTGGGGATAGCGTCGGTGTTGGGTTAGACTTTTTGGGTTCAGTATCTGTTAGGAATTGAGTTATGCAGATGGAATGAACCGCAGCCTTCACGCTTTTGGCTGGGCCCGTGCATTTTTTTAGTGTCATACTGCAAAGGTGCTGTTTCAGATAATTTAGTTTCTTATCTCAGGCAGCCTCAGTCAGCTTCGGGAATCAAGACATTTCTGGTATACTGTAAGCATTGTTATTCTAAGTTTGATTCAACAAGTAATATCACTCTTTCAGTGGCACTCAGATGAACATCCACCGTCTTTTCGGCAGTTTATTCTGTCCGAATCAAAACACGGAAACTCTCCCGCCATTGGTGGCGAATTTCCATCAGCTGGCGGATCGTCGGCCGCCGTCCGTCGCGCGGTAAAAAGTCTGCCGGGCCGGCCGTCGATCGTCGTTCTGCCGGCGCCGACGCTGCAGCGTAGCCTGCTGCGCTGGAGATCGCCAGAGCTGCTGGTCCGGTCCGGCTTGCTGAACGACGGGCTAATGGATTTCCGATGTCACTGGCGCCACTAAACCAGTTACTGCGCCGCCGCCCGTCAAGTCACCGGACTGTGGGCTCTGGTCAGGAGATGGCTGGCTGCTCTGGCGGCTCATGGTCGGGAATGGTAGGGAGAGGGACAGAGCGCTGCTATACCTACGGAATTATCTACCACTACCAGACCAGCGCGCAGTTTGATACTGGAAACGCCTTACCAATAATCGATTACTTCGATCATCTGCTGGTTGTCTTCGATGAACCAGTTCACTGACGTTTAGCTTGACTTTTATGTTTTGTGGCTGAATCCTTGTCAATATAATGAGCCAAGGCTGACCACGAGTGGTGAATGACAAACCTGTCAAAGCCTTTCATCTATGAGTATACTCATGGTGGGGCTTGTACGTACACAAGTCCCGCACTCACAACGGCCTTTGTCGCTTGTTACTGTCGATAGGAAACGTTGCTATACAGCTAGAACAACATAATTGGCTGTCTTGAAAGACCTGTCCGAATGTTAACAGAGTGCATGGTCAATGAGCATGCAAAGTGGTCGTTTTTATAATGTAGCAAATAATTACGTGTTAAGAACAGATTTTTCAAAAAAGTTTTTTTGCGAGTGAGCCCAGCTTGTCACCCGTCCAGCGCGAGCAAGGCTGCTCGCGCTGCCATTACAGCCCATAACTAAATAAAATATTGTTATCTTACATAGGCTCCTACATGCACTGGCAAATTCAATGGGCATTTGTCGGTGTAGGAAATAGAGATGCCCCAAATTTGCAATTTCATTACCCGCCCCGCCCCACAGCTACCCCTTGCCCAACCACAACTACCCGCAAGCTGATTTTGGCTGAGCCGAACCCGCAAAAAACCCGCAATCTTAAAAACATACTTTTGCAAGAAAAAAATACAGCTGAGTCAATGCTAGAGCTATATAAACCTTACTTGCTTCATTGCTGTGCAGAAAAAGACAGCCAAACAAATACTAAGGACTTGAAATTGCTATGCTAAGTCCTCGGGAAGTGCACACTGGATAGTGGAAAATGAATAATGCATCAATACATTTGAAATTCCTTTGTGAAGAGTTCAGTAAAATCTTTCTCTCACCTTACCCTTCAGCATTGGCTGAGGATCAAAATTTCACTCTGGCTCCCTCTCAATGTTAGGCCTCTGGAATGATATTGTTATCAAAATGAATGTTGATATAAAAAGATATGCGATTTCCAGTTAAAAATAAATAGTGACACAGTGAATAATGAGTATCCAGTCGATCTACACATAAAACAAATCATGCAAAAACCCAGCAAAAACCAACTATAATAACATATATGGCCTTGCAACTAACCACCAATGAACCACGCATTTCTGAGGGCTGTTCACGGACCCTGTGTGCGGTCGGACCGCACACAGCCTCCAAGCTCCGCCCACTGCGTCCCTACGTCAGCCTTGCGTCACCGCACACAGCGACCGCTGTGGCCGGTCGGGACTGGCCACAGCGGACCGTCCACCGCACGCAGCCGTGACGTCAGAGCCGCCTACCCATCCCCTACCCCCACGCCTGCTGGACGTACCGCACACACCGCACGCAGCAGTGTGCGGTGCCCGTGAACACCCCTCTGGAAACATGCGTCAGAAGCGTCACCAACAGCTGATTGCCAGGAATGTTACAGCGACTAAATTATTGCGGCCGTAGTTAGTCGAACTTGTTGCGAAAACACTGTTGTATAATGCATATTCATGTGCCATTCTGATTAAATTATTTTACACAACAGCTAAAGTTTTACAATTCAGAGGTTACTCACCGGTTTAGAAATAAAGAGACAGTAAATGCTAAATTAAATGTAATGATTTTATACACTCAGAAAACACTTTGAGAACATTTTTGAATAAGGGCTCATATGAGTGCCAAAACAGGGCTCAAATCTGTATGATTTTAAAATCGGGATCAGTTAGGCGCCCTTTTCGGGCTCAAAGTACATTAGCCCCGAAAGCGGCATCAGTTCGTCTTCCTTTTCGGGCTCAATTCGAGCTGCGTTTTAGGGCTCCATACGACATTCCGCCATTCCGTCTTTTGCTGTTTTCAGTGCCATGTGTTGGTGTACCTACCGCCGTGATTTCAAAATGAATGGTAAGTTATTAGTTATCAGTTATCGCTATCTTTTAGAAAAAATCAAGATGTTGATGCTCATGCCATTTTAATCCCTTATCAATTAAAATTGTGGTGGCATTTCAGTCCCACGCACAAGGGGGAAAAGCTCAAAAAATTGAGCGCTCAAAAAATTGAGCGGGCCCCATTATGAAGGAATAGGCGAAACGATGGTATTTTACAATGCCTTTAGCGTCACACTACGGCAAATATCGTATCCAAATAAGGTATCAATGGCAAGAGAGAGCAACAAGGTTTCTTCTCGAACACTCGCCGTGATAATTTATATCGGTGTTTTTGGAAAGAAAATGCCCTAAAGACGCTCAACTTTTTGAGCGCCACTTGTCGTTCGGGACCGCGATACTCAATAAATTGAGCGCCACGACAGACGGCAGTCAGCTGGCGCTCAAAAAATTGAGTGCCGGCCAGCATCTACACTCAATTTTTTGAGCGTTCTCCGTGACAGGTGAAGCCGGTACTGGCTGCCATTTTTGATGTTATGTTCGTTGAAATACGTTAAACTGAGTTGAAACAGAAATGCAGGAAGTTGAATGCTACGTGGTACCTAAACTTTTCACAAACCCATGGCATCATGTCACATTTCCGCTAGTAGTTTTATCGGTCTTTCGGATTCGGCACACCTCAAATAATTATACAAGGCTTGAATAATCCGTATGAATACTGTAATTGATATTCTCTGACTGTACTGGGAGAAGGGAATACGTGAATACAGAAAGATATCCACCCACGCTTGAATATTGGAGAATTATAGCAGGAAAAACTGTATTGCCACGGTTACAACTTACAAGGCCATCGGCCGCAAACAAACAAAAATACTATACAGTATACAATGTGGGTTAGATTCACAAACATCAAGTGTGGAACACAGAGACGAGCAAAACAACATCACATTATCGCATGCCAGCCCAACCACATTGGAACCGGGTCCGGGTGACCTGCGACCGGAACCTGCGTCTTGCCAGCATACATCACAAAAGCAGGAGGCAGTGTCGTACTGCTTTGATCCAAAATATGCCATATAACAAATGATATAAACAACCTAAGCTCGGACTAAGCTTATCATTATCAAATCCTTAACATGTAAAGGACGAATGGAAACATCGAGTCTCAGACCAGCAGTAGCAACGATCACAGTAGCAACATCACAAAGAACAAGCGGCATTATCAGACAGCCGTTTTGTTATCGGGCTACAGGCGGCGACGGCGTGGTTGCAGACCAGCTGCGAGGTAGCGGCGTGCGGGCAAAAGGCGCGGGCACACCTCCATGTGGCCGTGCAGACAGTGCGCGGTCGGCGTCGCATAGTGGGCGGCATCGGGCTGTCCCGGGCCGTCGAAGCCGCACAGGTTGTCGGCGCATGTGGGCGCGCGCGGTCACCACGGCCAGCTGCTCACCGCCAGCACAGACTGCGCAGCGTCGCCGCTCCGCCGGCCAGAACACGCAGACAACCCTTCTTGCAGTCGCACAACACGTCGCCAAACTCATTCACCTGCTCCACCATGTTGTTGATGTCACCGAGTCGTTCGAGTTGTGGCTCGTGCCGTCGAGCATGACCTGCCCGATCGGACACGGGTCAGTGGCTTCTGCTCCAGCGAAGTCTTCATCTTGGTGACGTCTTGCTGATCTCCACAAAGGCTGAGCAGATGACCTTACCCACAGGGACGGCCGACGTCCTCGCCAGCGACCGCTTGGTTGTGCAGACCTGCCAGAAAAAGAAAAGCTGTTTGGTGATCTCAAACGATTTTTTTCTTTATGCAGTGGAACAAAACGGAAACTATGTCATACAACAGGAACTAAAAAAAGATGCAGCCTAGGTCGTCTAAGAAATGGGTGAACATTGATAAAATTCTTCATTGAATGAATTCTGCAAATGCTTTTGATAAAATGTGTGGTGATTATAAGGAGACCACTTTACTATAAAATTGCTCAGGATTCCCTATCTGGACCTGTCAAAAAATCCTGACTGCACACCAACAATGAGCATTAAATCCAAAACCTCTACCAGGTACCTAGGGATAATTAAATTCTGATTCAGGAAAATATTTCACATCATACAAATAAAAACCTTTACTATATTGAAACTGAAAATGTGATGCTGATGCAGTGACCTAAGGGTCTCAAAGTATAATAATGAATTAATCTATTATAAATTTGGTGGTGACTGCCGACTGGCGTCTGGCGGCCTAGACCTTGAGGCTTGAAAGTGGCCTTCCTTTTCCGTTGACTCCGATCCTTCAGATGGAAATGATATAAAGGATCATATGAGCGAGCCAGTTAGCAAAGTGGCTATCCTGTTTCAGCATTCACCCACACAATAGTTGACTGTCAGTCTGTCATGCTGTCAGTGTTGTGAAGTAATGAAGGAGTTGAGTTTTGTTGATTATAAATTGTGATGTTATGTAAAGGACTGGAAAATGAATGTGAAAACTATGGAAACATATTGGCAGAGTATTGTCACTTACTATCAGGACATATGGATAGAGAATACATTCAAATTAATAAGAAATGCCAAATATCAAGGTACTCAATCACTGATGGCAGTGGACTATCATATGTTTTAATGTCAATTATATGAAAGTTAAGACTGAAACTACCTTTTACCTCGTCATAACTAATGAAAAATTGTGTGAAGAAAACATTCACAGCCTCTTTGAAGCACTTAGACCACTAAAAAACAAAAATTTTCACGTAAATATGTTGTGTCTCCTTCCTTCAAAACATCATATCGGATGGCGCCACTTTCGTCGACAGTTACTTATCTGCACGCAAATCGAGGAAAACGTGATTTGATTGACGTTTACGTGTTTCCAAATTTAAAATTACAGCATATTCAAACTTTTCAGTGTACCTTTTAACATCTAAGTACAACTAAAACGATAAAAACTTACCTTCAACACAAGGACGACGACAACCACGCGACCGGAGACGTCGCGACGAAATAAACAAACGGCGCCGCCAAATGAAAAATATTCTCCGATATGGGTAATGTGAAATTGAATCGCAATCATTTTGGGTAGTATGAAAAATGCTCTTTCCAACAGAACCCTAGTAAAAAACGTGAATGGACAAAAAATAACTTTTATTTCGACATAAATATTGGCCTGTTTTTAAGTCATCCTGGTATGCCGTAAGATTTCGACCTATAAAGTGGTGTTCCCCCAATCATTGAAGCTTGAGCAGTGAAAAATATGAAAGCCTAATCTGTTTTGCACCATTAGTGATTCTCCTAGGGTGTTGCCATTTCTCCCTAGGTGTTGCGAGTTGCTTTTGCAAAACGTGTTCCTGAAACGGCTCAATTTTTTGAGCCCTCAGCATTACGCCTATGGAAGCCTCTGACGTCACACGCTCAATATTTTGAGCGCTCAATAATTTGAGCTTTTCCCCCTTGTGCGTGGGACTGATTTGTTCAGAAAAGGTCTGATCTACAATTGTGGCGCCGTTGATACGAATACGCACGGGTTCGATTATTCGTTTTTCTTGTATTTGCGCCACATGAAAGCATCATATCTGGATTCAGGATGTCAAATAGTGTAAGAATGTGCAAAAATTTTGTCTGGTTCTTCGTGATGATGTGATTGAAGCAATGCTTTCAAGGGTAGGTAAGGATTTTGTTACTTGTTCGTAATGGTTATCTTGATGCTCAACTAAAATTAATCCTAACCTTGCCTACTAACCTATAAAGTTAAACTTAGTACCAATACCTACCAACCTACAACCTATTTGGATCTTTCATATACTTATAACATGCTGCTGCTTCTGCTAACATGCTGCGGAATGCTGGTTGACATGATGGAATGCTGGTATGACAGTGTTCCATGTTTCAGAATTTTAGGTGAATAACCACACATGATGGGGAAAATGTTTTCATCCTAAAAATATGACAAGTGGCTTTATTTCATCTTTGCTAAAAAAAATATGTCAAAAGTTTGATTCAACAGCCAGCTGCCAGGTTACGCATGACTTGACAGTTGATGCATCTACTCTACATCATTTCATTTCAGATCCTGTGAAGGTTCTGACAAAATCTGAGGTAAAAATGGCATTATGCAGTTTTGCGGAAAGACTAAATCTATCTCATTTTGTCTTCAGATTTTTTTATTGGGACACCCAATTGAAATCCAATTTTAGAACACTGTGACACCATGCCTGTGTGCCAAGTAAGAGGAAGGGTCTACAAGTATACATCAAGATAACCAATTATGGACAAGTTGAGACTTGAGTCATGAGCTCTTATTTGTGGTTACAATACCTTCAACTGCATGATTTTGCACAACTTCCATACAGGCATCCAGACTGGAAAAGGTTCAAGTCCATACTTATTCTGGTGCTTGAATATGGCAGTTCAAAGATGGAAGGCATATGATGCTACAAAATGAAAAAAATAATTCAACTTACAAAAAATAGGTATTCATATCTATCCTAAACTAAACTAACCTAAACTTACCTAACCTAATCCAACCCAACCCAACCACCCCAACCAGCCCAGCCCAGCCCAACCCAACCCAAAACCTACAGTCTAAAACCTAGAGCTAAAACCTGCAGCCCAAACTGGAAAACATCCATATGGTACGCCGGACGCCCGTGAAGCCGTCATGCGCCGAAGTTCGGCGCAAGCTATTTTGCAATTTGCGCTGAAATTTCTGCATTATTTGCGCCGAAGGTTAGTGCCCTTTTGCGTCAAAATTAAGCCACTTATACAAAAAGCACGTTTACATCTGCTGGCCAAGGTTTTATAAACCAGACAGAACGCTCTGGGCCTTAAAGGAAATAGTTCACTTTCACGAAATTATTTTTTTTTGCAACGGATTTATGATTTTTTATGTTCAAAATAATCAGCAAAGAAAATAAAACCTTTTTATAACAAAATATTCTTTTCTATTTTTGATATAGGAAGAACTTTTCAGTTTCTGTAAGGCACACGCGATCCAGTATGAAAAGAGCATGGGTCCCGAAAATTCTTCAGAAACAGAGAAATTATCGCAGCCACCGGCATTTGGGCGATCTGCTCGATCTGATAATGTTCCCCTGAATGTCCTAATTGATCAGTACGAGAATTTCTCTAGAGTTCTCGTAGATAATTTCTCTAGTTTCTGAAGAATTTTCGGGACCCATGCTCTTTTCATACTGGATGGAAATATATGCAAGGCACACATCCTCAACGCAAGACATCTTTTTCGGGACGAGAAATAGAATATCTTTGCCTAGGGTGATCGTTGGGCTGTAAAAGCTCCTGATTTATGCTCGTCTCAGCCCAAGCTACGGAACTGCTATTCCAGTTCAAAACCCATGTTAAAAAGTGAACTATTTCCTTTAACCACTCCTGACTCCCATGTTTGAGCGTCCAAATTAGTTGATGTTTCCATGGAAGCTGAATACCACAATACGTGTAGCGCACTGTAGCATCGTGCCGTGAAATAAGGCTCGGGACGGAAGTTCCGGGGTCACAAAAATTGGTGTGGCGGTGTTGTCGCGGCTGGCGGGCTCCAGCAAGGGGTTTAAGTTTACGACACCACTCTTGTTTCAGGAGAGGTGTCAGCGATTCGAGACTACTTGGGCATGCGGGCAGCGGGGTCGGCGTGGCTGCCTGCGGCTGCGGCCACACATCTTGGCGTCCTGGAGGCGGAGATGCTGATGGTGGCATGAGTCATCACTGGCTGCCCGATTTCCATGCTCCAAGACTCGCCGTGAGGGCCGAGGCGGGCGTCGTGCCGATGGAGAGATGAGGAGGGATGCGCTGGCATCGCGCCTACTGGCGAAGGCGCTCTCCCTCCCGTCGGAGGACCCGCCGCGTCGTGGCGGAAGCCCCCCCCCCCCCCCAACCGTGACTGAAGTCAGTGACCGGCTGGAGAGAGCGCGGGGGAGCGGTGTGGGACCACTGGAGTGGCGCTGCCCGCCGAGGCGCGCTTATCCACGAGACTGCCCCCGTAGACGCCAACAGACGGCGTCACGGTCCACCTGGACCTGCTGCCGATCGGGGCGTTCGCGACAGCGAGGAGGAGTGCTGCGGAGGCGTGACTGGGAGCGCTCCCCCAGCGTGCGACGTGGGCCTGGGTCGACGGGTCTGCGACCGGGGGAGTAATAGGAAGGCGGCGCTGGGGTCCTCACCGAGCACCCAGACAGTACAACATTGGTACTGCGGGAGGCGGCGGGGAGGATTTGCTCCATTTACCGATCTGAGATGGTGGCGCCCAAAACGGCAAAGCAACATCTCCTGAAGCACCCGTCCTTCGAGGAAGACCCCATAATCATTTGCTCCGACTCGCAGGCGTCGCTGGCGACGCCACGAGGTGGACAAGTGGCCCAGACACCCCCCCCCCCTCATCCCCTAGGTGCCGCCATCTGGGAGTATATGATGGCCCTAGTGGCTGTAGGGGGCCGAAGAATCCACCATAGAAGGAGGGCGGCGATAGCCCGATTAAGCTGGGCGTCCAGTGGAGCCTCGGCTCTATCATGGGCATTGGGCAAGGACTCTGCGAGCACCCCCGTCTCCTCCATCTTCGACGGCACTCCAGTCAGAAAGCTGTCCCCACCCGAGTTTCCCAGCAGCATGGGCCACATGAAACCGAACAGCGCCGAGCCGCTCGACGCTGAGGACCAGGCGAGAGTAACAGTGAAAAGGTGAAACGCTCGAAACGGCGCGCGCCGCCGACCGAGGGCGCCGAGCCGGCCCAGGCCGGCTGCGGGTCAAACAGAAGCCGTCTCCGCGGCGGCCGCCCAGTGACAGCGACTCGGACTGACGTCGAGGCACCGCTGCCGCCTCCGCCGACCAACCCGCCGCCCAGCAAGGGCAGTTTGAAGGCGGCTGCGCCGGTGAAGGTGGCGCGGCCTGGCAGGGGCCGCGGCCGGCCCACTCCCAGCTACCCGTCCCGCGAGGTGCTCAGTACCACCGACTCGTCCGATTCTGAGGCAGCGCCGTCGGCGGGCCGCCGCCAGCAGTGACGACGACCGGCTGGCGGCGTTCGCGCGGGACTTGTCCGACTCCTGGTACTCGGACTTGCCGCCCAAACTGGACGCCGGCGGCGTGAGCACCAGCAACGCCAATAAAAAGTCCACCTTCATCCGGCTCTTCTCGCACCGTGTCAAAAGGACTACGCCGCGCGGCCGGCCGGCCAACTCGAATGAGCGCAGCGAAGGGCACACGTCCCCGACGGCGGCACTGGCGCCTCCCGCCGCGCCGCTGCCGGCGTTGCTGGCAACGCCGATCCAGGCCCATCGATTTCTACTGTTTTGTTGCCTACGTGCCGCTGCCGCCGCTCAGCCAGCACAATGGCGTGCCGGTGTTGCGCTGTCGGATCGAAAAGCGGCTCGTGCAGCGGACGGACGGGTGCGGCCCGCGCGATGAGCCGCCGCCGCACACCGAGCTGCGCCGCGCGGACGTGAAGGTGGAGCTGGCAGCGGCCTGCTCAGTCCCCTCAACGGCGTCGACCGGCTCTCCGGCGATTTGCGGTCAGAAACGCCGCCGCTTCTGGGACCAAGGTGTCAGAGCGCGGCGCTGCCCGTGAGACGTTAAGTTAGCACAGGCAATGTCGTCTGCACTCCTTGCAGTTCATGTTGAATACACAACCATGTTGCGAAGTAATAGGCGCCGGGTTTTTCAGTTCATAGAACTTTTTCCCTGGCTATTACACCCCACAACCGAACACTGACACCTTGCACAAGTATGACTGTGTGTATGAATGTTAATAAATACATGAACCAATGTTGTGTTTTCGGTTCCAGTACCTTCTTTGGGCACCTCGGCAACAAGTAAGTAATCCGTTAGCTTTGCCACACCTAAGATAGGCTCCCAGGTTTTAATTGCTCCCGGGTTAACATAAACCGGTTTAACGTAACTTTTGCATCCCGGCCAAAATTGCCGGTTAACTGTCCCACCGCTTGAGACTGGCGCTAGGCTGGCCGAGCAAAAAAAAAAGTTTGTCCGCGGCTTCGTCTTATTCGCAGCTGCTGGACACGGGGGAGGGGGGAGGAGGGGCTGCATCGGACGAAAAGCGGGCTCTGGTATTAACTGGATTTTTTGCCAGCTGGCGCCGTATGGTGGCGCTAGCAGAGCTTCTTACATATCAATGCTAGATATAAAAGAATGAATATTTACCAATCAATTTTTCATTTAAAGCCATTTGAAATATTTATGTCCATCCTACTACCGCGCTTAGGTATATCTAAAATTAAATACCTTTCGTGCGTCGCCAACTGGCCAGCCAGCTGACGCAATCCAGCTTTTACCAAAGCCCCGAAAAGCGATGACGTGAGCCCTAATATTGGCTTCACCACACTATTTGAGCCCTCAAACTGGAATCAGGTGAGCTCGAAAATGGGGATCAGGCTGAAAACTGGTATCATAGTGAGACTAGTTTTAGAGCTTGACACCGATAATGGGTACTGACTGAGCTCTGTTTCTGCGATCAATGATACCGATTTAAGGGATCGTATGAGCCCATGTGGCGCTAGCTCAGAAAGTATTCTCGAAATGTGCTGTCTGTTTTGAATATGGTACATTAGCCCGAAAACTGGTCTCTGAGCCCGAAAATCGGGACACTGTTTTCTCAGTGTAGATGGTCTTGGTAATGCTCTCCGGCTGGTCATCTGTCGGCATACAAATGATAAGGACGTAAAAAGACAAAAGAAATAAGTGCGACCAGCTACGTGGTTTTGCAACATGTATAACTGCTATTTTGAGGCATTCAAAAACCAAGACAGAAAAACTGATTGAAAATTATTGCGTCATCAATGACAGCTTTCCTTCGCCTCAGAGACCAAAATTGACGCAGTCAAATGCCAATCCTTGTCAGAATGTCGGAAGTGCGCCAGTATTGTATTGCGTTATGTTTGGGCCGGCCAGTCTATATTTTGATTTTTTGTAAGGGTAATTATTGGTGTGTTATTTTCGTAATATAGGGTGGAACAGAACATAGAGTAGGATAGGTAATCAATGAATTTGCATCAAATTTTGTTTAGCTGATAGCTCTTTTTTATGCCGACCAGACGCAAATAAAGTAACATGTGGCATTTGCTCTGATTTTCAACATCTCATTTAAGTCTGGGTTCTTCCATAATGTCTAGTTAGTGCACACTGCACAGTGCACATAGACTTCAGTTCAGCTTCCTATAAGTTTGCTTTCAGGGTCTTTTATGTTTTATGGAATGCTTTCATCAGCATTTATTTATGCTTAGTAGTTTATTGCTTGTACCCTGGTTTGGTCATTGCTAGACTGTGGATGCTATTGCTGGTTGTTTTCAGTTTTGCATTTGAAATGTGCTTCCTTGATATATTTTTATATTTGGTTCTGTTTTAAAAGTTGTTTTGATGAATATTGTATTGTTAACCTGAGCAAATGCACTTGGCATTGTGTTTTGCATCTAAAAAAAATAAAAAAAATTTATAGGTTCTTAAGTCTGACCACCAAATACCCGCCACACGACAAGTTTTGCTTCTCGAACCCGCCAAAAACCCTGCGGGTTTTGAAAACCCGCAGAAAGCGGGTTCGCGGGTTCAAAAAGGGCATCTCTAGTAGGAAACCACTGCTTTCTTCTTTGTTTTTTTTTTTGTCATTTTTTGGTTATAGAAAGTGTTCTGGGTGCTTTCATATAATCTAAATCGAATCGCGGAGCATCGTATATGGGAACGAATTTCGAAGATATTTAGGAATCCGAAGAATGTTTTGTGGAGCATGATCATTACTCATTGCCCCACCGCAGGCAGCACGCCTATCTGGATCAACATAAGCTATCGCGACAAAAGAAAATCACCTGACTGAATTTTCTGACAATGCAAAGCAGAAGGCGTTATTTTCAAATCAAAAGGTAGATAAAGAAAAAAAAACAGAACCTTTATCGGACAGAATCCTAATTCTGGGTTGAAAAATTGAAACCACAGACAATTATATTCGAGATAACGGCCTGCCAATTGCACTATTGTAATTTGTAAAGTTCCTTATTGTATGATAATTTGCTTGAAGCGATCACTGCTACCCTAGCTCAGTGATCCGCGCCTATCGCCTCCAGCTGAGATGGAGAGATCACAGCAGACTCCAGCGCCCACGTCGGGTCCCGATACGCCCACCATGTCACGGCTGAATCCCCGTCCAGACAAGTTTGGACGACCTTTACCCGGATTTGGCGGAGATTCACAGTCTGCAAGAACGTGCCACGGAAGCGGAACGGTTGGCGGGGTGGAGTGATGAGTATAAATGTCGTGATGATATTCAAATTATTTTTGCTTGACGTAACGCATGTTGAAGCACCACATGAAGATGCACACAGGCTCACAACAGTGCATTCGTTCTCACTAGTCACTTCTCACTACAAATGGGCGAATAAGTTCATGCTTTCTGTCACAATTTAATAAACTAATTTTACTTAAGTGCAATGAGCATGCGATCAATACAACACCCCATCAAATGTGACGCTTTCCTATCATTCAGTTTTTTATTGCGAGTGTTGGCTGAGCAAGTCCAAATGATCAACCACTCAATCATGTTCACTACGCTGCCAACGTCGGACATCATTTTCGTGTGTACTCTATCGACTGCAACTCCACACATTGAAAACAAAATAGCCAAGCCACAATTTCATTGACTGTCTACACATTTCATTGACTGTCATACACACACACGCGAAGTGTCCTTCGCTGACGCCACAATGTACTCTATTGGGAGGCACGGCTGGGTCTAGACACCTTCATTACCCCGACAAACACAGGAGGCCGGTGTTTGTAAAACACAGGACAAACACAGGTAGCCGGTGAGACGCCGCCGCCGCCGCCACTCGATCAATTGTTGATGTGACGCCTGTTGCCTCGCTACCGGGCCGGCCCCGCGGCTCCACTCCCACGTAATAAATTAGCGTCGGACGCACGCAAGACCACCTGAAGTCGGCCTTATTTGAGGTACGAGCTCGTGTTCCGTGCATTAGGGGCGGTGATAATGACCGATCAAGTCGTGGGACGGTATCGACCAGGGGAGTCGCAGTATGGTTTTTCCACGTGAGGCTAGCGTGCAGTGCACGTAATGCGCGGGTGATCTTCCACAAAATGTATAGACTGAGTGCATTTCAGAGTGACATAAATAAGCACTATGGGGATGTCGGTAGAAGGCATGATTAACAATCGATTCCGACGAAATAAAGTTGGAGAGGAAAACTCTTGCTATGGTTTTCGTTATGAGGATATTAAACGTATATAAAACAGAGAAAAAAATGTTTAGTGATGTCAATTCGAGGACCTCAGAGGATATTGAAAAGCATTTATATCTGCCACAGCCCCACAAAACTGGCATCAGTTAGGGACAGTTTTCTAGGGACAGGGAGAGGGGAGGGAGAAAGAGAGAGAGACAGAGAGAGGGAGAGGGAGGAAGGGAGGGAGAGAGAGAGAGAGAGAGAAAGAAAGAAAGAAAGAAAGAAAGAAAGAAAGAGAGAGGGAGGGAGAGCGGGAAAGAGAGAGAGAGGTGAGGTAGTTTATGTGCGCATTCTGTTGTGTGTCTGTCTGCGGATGCCTGTGTGTGTGTGACACTGGGAAAGAGGGATGAGATAAAGTGGAAATCGATGAGGGCCCAATTGCTCTGCTGGGAGCGGCTGATGGCTTCCCGGACCGTTGGCGGGCCATTCCCCAGCCGTGGCCACCCTTACCGTTATACGACTGCGAGCCGGAGTGTTCGGGTCGGTCGTCGCCGCGCGCTCGGAGTGCCACGTGAGAGAGGAACAGCGGCAGCACCACCACGGCGCTGAACAGACAGTCGCCGCGATCCATGGTGTTCATCGCACCAATCTCTCTGAGTGTTCCTCACAGCCGGTCTGTACCCTCCGCTGGCTGACTGGGAGGGTGAGGACTCGGCCCAAAGCTGTTCACACTTCTTCTCCCGCGCCGTCGGACTCGTCTTCCTCACAATACACCTCACAGTCTCTCGCCGCCACTGCAACACACCCCCGTCGACAGCCCGCGGACGACTGGGTCTCGGGCGCGCTGCAGTGCCCGGAGACGAGCCGTCGCTGCCGTCGTCGGCACCGACGATTCCACGCGCTGGGGATGCGCGCACAGCACGCGACGCGTGCGGTAACGAGGATGGATCGCGCGTGGATCCGATCCACCGGTATTGGCGGGGACTGCGGGGACGTAATGAGGATACGATGAATCCTATCACTACCACCTGGTGCTGTTGACGCTCCAGCCGTATCGTGCGTTATTTGGTCACGAACGAGGGTGGCAATGTTGCAACTTACTTTATGACATAAAATGTACATTGTTTATTGAAGGGTGCCAACTGTTGATAATGAGGTTTCGCCTGGTTTTCATTCTCAAGATCTGTGTCACCCAACATGGTCGTTTCTTCATTATTTGTTGCACTCAAGCCTCGGCACGCCATATTACTGCTTCGGAACACTTTGCTAGAACAGATTGTATATAGCATGCTATTTAAAAACCGCATTAAACAGATCCAAGTCTCTTCACTCAACGAACCTTACTGGAATAAGACTAGATCACCAGTGGATGCGATGCAATTTGAGTTTAGAACTGCAGCTAAGGCTGGATCCAGCATTGCCCGGCAAAGCGCCAGTGCCATATCGACGCTTGCCTGAATGGGTAGACTGTACCGGATAGCACAGGTGTATTGCGGGCAGCCTACCCGGCCTTTAGCGCTCAGCAATCAGCAGTGTATGGGGCTACCTGGGTTGCGGAGTCGATGGATTTTTTGGTGACTTTGATTCCGACTTCGACTCCGGCTTCAGAAATTGACTCCGACTCCGACTCCAGTTCCGACTCTGAACAACTATTTTTATTTCTCTTCCGACATGATCTTTACTATGGAAGTAAAGTTCATGTTGGAGATGTTTTTCTATACCTTGCGCAATGCACATATACCCATCTATGAATGGCCTGCAAAAGTTGAAATGGGTTTTGGCACAACCACCGTCTTCCGCTTTTTTTCGCTGAAAGCGGTCGTCCGAAACGGGAACATGGTCTATGCTTCAACAAAATGTTTTGAGAAGGTTACCGAACGTAACATTTTCAAGCAAACAGGTGTAGACTGAAGAGCATGACTTTGAGCCATGCAATGTTGACTCCGACTCCGAATCCGGGCAGAACTCAGACTGACCCCGACTTCGACTCCATAGCCCGTGGCGGCTGCTCTAACTTCCAAGAGTTGCGATCACCCACATTGTCTAATGGTCACTACTCAGTACAGGCACGTACCCAGGATTTCGCCCAGGAGGGGGCCACCTGCTTCCCAAGGGGCCCTCAGGTCACCCGGGGGCCCCCAGGCCGCCCAGGCGACCAGGGGCCCTCAGAGGTCCCAGGCAACCAGGGGCCCCCATGTGACCAGGCCCCCGCTACCAGGGGCCCCCTTGGCGACTAGGGGCCCCAGGCGATCAGGGGCCCATGCGACCAGGGGCCCCCATGCGACTAGGCCCCCCGGCTAACAGGGCCCCCTAGGAGACTAGGGACCCCAGGCAATCAGGGGCCCCCATGCGACCAGGCCCCGGCTACCAGGGGCCCAGGAAACCGGGGGCCCTCGGATGACTGCAGGGGCCCATTGGGTCATCAGGGGCCCCTCGGGTAACCAGGGGCACATAAATGAAACTTTGATATCATTTTTTCTTCCTAGTAAAAGACGTTTTATCCAGTGTTTGAAAAAATATACCGGGGCCTGAGGGGCCCCCTGAGCGCCTTCGGCGGCCGGCGCTCAGGAGGGGGCCATGGCCCCCGTGCTCCCCCCCCCCCTTGGATACGTCACTGACTCAGTACTCGATAAACGTGCACATTTTCGCTGTAGGCAGTAGGATTTCTGCGATGGCAAGCATTACGTCATGCTTACATATGTCCGCCTCGTTTTGTTTCAATTTACTTTTCCTGACTATATAGCGTTTGCCCGTCTCGGCCCTGCCTGTAAACTAAACTGGACCTTCCACGATCCTATTCGGTCCGGCCGGCACCCCGTATCTCAGTGGAAGCAGGCGCCAGTCGGACCGCAGTCAGCTGACTATACTCCACGCTACCCGGTAGCCGAGAGGGCCGGATCGATGTCTGGCTCTACCGACGCCGCCTGCCGCACGCGCTCAGTCGGCTGATTGTGAAACGCTCTGGCAAGCCACGTGTTTGGGTGTTCGAGGATATTGTAGAGTTTGAGATGGACGCCGACCCCGTGCGATGTCTTCTTCGAGCAGCCAACTTTGCGGCCATCAAACACAAGGACCAGCGGAGGAAGGATCCCGACAAGACGCCCTACATCAACCACCCGATCGGTGAGTAGGTCACCGCGGCCTGTCACGTGGTACTGTGCTGCGGTTGATTGTGTATGGTAGACGCCGTCACGTGACCGATAAGTAAGGGCGGGATTGTTGGACGGCGGACATGGCGTCATATCAGCGTGATGGTGAAGAGTGGCGTGGCGAGAGTGCCGTCATTTATTGCCATTTCTCATGCGATGCCGTCACCTCCCTGACCTTTGCTCGTGTATGGTGTCGCCCCTACGACCTATCTGCGGACGTTATTTAGGTTTTGGACAAAGATGAATGCTATGATTAATGACGTAGTTGGCCCCACTGCAGACACGACGTCAGCTTATTGTCCGGAAACTGGTCGTCGATACCACTATTACAGGCTGGCCCGACGTCATTCGTCCTGCGTAGAAAAGAGATGGTGATTTTATAGTTGCTTGTATTACGTTTATTTTTTACGCATTTTCGTTATGACCAACGACTACGCTTGTTTTCAGAAAAGAGCTATCGACGCTTTTCCCTAAACACGATACATTTGTACGTGTTAACAATTGTGCAGTGTTTTTGCCGCCTCTAACACCTTCCTCCCCCCTCTCCTACCCCCCCCCCTACACACACCCAATAACTTTTCTAGTAATTTATCAATCAGTCTCATTAGTAGTGTTTCTTCTCTTATTTGCACAGTGCCTCTGTACACATCTGTTGCTGTATGTTCAACGTCTGAGATCCAGGGATGACCAAGGCTGTGCGAACCAGCCAAGTACCTATTGGACACCACGGAGCGGGCTACCACAGCAGTTCCCCACTGTCGTGACGGTCGGCAGAGTCTACGCTACGCTGCGCACATTGCTACATGGTCATTGGTCAATTCGGACCTTACTAGAGCCATGCAAAGAAATAGGCATGCAAACCATTTTTAGACTTGCCGTTACGGTTCAATTTAATTAAAGATACGACGTCTTACCGATCACTACTAGCAGCCACTAGCACCTCCGGAAAATCGACCTTTATTGCTATACTTAGTTACAATTTACGCCATAAATACGAGCGATCGATACCAGTTCCTTGCAGGTATGGTTACATAATCGGCCACGTGACCTATCAGCCTGGCCAAATTGGCGCGCCGCAGCTAATAAGATAATGGTTCTGTAATTATGCGGCGTGGACGTTCGCCTGCCGGACGCTGCACACCGGCAGGAAGAGAAATTATCTGATGAGACGAGAGCTTGCCCACTGGCGGATCGAGCTTGAGCGTGGGGGACATACCTAGTTGAACGTCGCACCGGGCCGGGGGTGTATGAACATTGAACCCCCCCCCGCGGTTTTTTCGCAGATATATCAAAAATCGCGGCGCGGAGAGTCGCCATTTACTGCACACATGTTTAAGCATCTTTTCTACACAGACCTTATATTATGTCGACCGCATCACATCGCTGCAAGAACTCGCTCATCACCCTGGTAATTCTACAGAACATGCCCGTTTTCACGATTTGTACTCTTGCGTGAGACCATGCAAGAAAAGTACCTACGCAGTTCTCAGCCGGGTAATACGATGCGGTACGGCCAAGCCGAAGTGCGATCGCAAGAAGCGAGAGGCTGGAAGCCAATGGTATTTTTCCAGATGCGTGACGAGAACATCAAATCAGCGTCGAGTTCATCTTAAGTTCAGTGGACACTGGACAGAGAGAAAGTGAGAAAGTAGGCGACTATAATCGCCTGTATATGATAGGTGATGTGGTAGGCGATCATATGTAGGCGACTATAGTCGAGAGTTTGTGGTGCACCAGAAACGTGGGTCGACAACCGGATAACGAATTTGTGTTGCACACGCTCTGTACGGTCTGTATGGTATGAGACTTCGGTCGCCCGGCCCCACACTACACTACGGCACATATACCAGTGTGGACATCACATAAGCACGATATGGAGCGATCGAAGCCTTTCGGTTCAATTTGACCTTACGTTTAGACTGAAAAGATTCTATCATCACACCGAGCGTCTTTTTTCCTTTTCCCACGTAACCAACATAGGACAAAACTGTTTTCCCGACTGATTCCAATGCACCGGAGTGGCTGGCAGAGATGGCAGTATCCATTTAAGTCAGTTACTTCAGTGCTGTGAGGAGGGTCGGCAACGGCAGCTCTTGGTGAGGACAGCACGTTGCACTCCGTTCTTTCCGGGCGCCATTTATCCGTTCACAGCGTGCAGTGTGCGGCGCTGCAGCAATGCCCTTGTATATGTATGAGGGCGCGCGGCTAATAGCCATGGGGACAGTCCTCCTGGTTGGTTTTGGCCAGTTTCTCAGTGTTGAGACCGTAGTAGCGGAGCCGGTGGCGCAGGTCGGCGACCAGGTGCGGCTCGGGCCGCCGGTGCCGGGTCAGTATCTGCAGCGTCTGCAGGTTGAACAGCTTAAAGTCGGCGCAGGACCAGACGGCCGCATAACTGCTGTAGTCGGTGTCGACGACGATGTAGTTGGGCCCGGTGCCCAGGCTGGGCAGGTTGGTGGCCACCACGCGCAGTCGGCCCGAGTAGTGCGGGTCCACCACGCGCGCCACGCCCACCACGCTGTTGAGCTTCCCAGTGAGTAGCTTGATCTGCTGGTTCTCAACGCCGATCCGGCCGTAGCCCTGGTCCGTGTAGATGAAGTGGGTGCACTTGCCGGCCAGCGATGCCAGGCTGAAGTAGCGGCTGTGCTCGTACCACTTGCCCAGGTAGTGGTATGTGTTGAAGTGGTGGACGGCTGGTGGCGCCGGGCAGCGGCCTAGGAACGGTAGCTGGCCGCTGCTGGGCGCCAACGTGGCCAGCGCGACCAGCAGCTGCAGAGCCCTCCGCCAGGACGTCATGACGCCAGGCCGGGCAGCTGCGCAGAAACCGCGAGCAGTTACACCAGCTCAAGGTGCCGCCGGAGGCACACCCGCAAACAGTTGGCACAGCGACGCACAGTCGACTGTGCGAACGACGCACAAAGCACACTCGACTGTTTAACGGCGCACAGTCGGCTGTGGAACGGCGCAAAGTTTGCTGCAGAACGGCACACAGTCGGCTGCAGAACGACGCACAGTCGGCTGCAAAACGACGCACAATCGGCGCGGGACTCCGGCCGCGAGCGACACCAAGTCTGACGGACGGACGGTCGGTCGGGTGGGCGGGTGGTTGGTCGGACGAACAGATGGACACTGAGCGCACTCCCACACCTGTGCCGGTCCGTGGCCAATGAGGCGCAGAAGGAGCGGGACCGTATGCGGGCCGCAGTCGTCGAGACGTCCGAGCAGCGGGCCGGCCGCCGGGCCGTGACGCGTCCTCCGCCGGCCCGTGACGCGTCCTCCGCCGGCCCGTGACGCTGTCCTCCGCCGACAGACGGAGCCGACGGTCCGTGTCAAACAGGACACCGGCGGGACACCGAACTGACACAGATTTGACACAGTTCTGACACCGAGACCATACAGAGTCAGCTACTGGCACCTAGTCAGCTGACACACGCTTTTTACTTAAAGCTCAAGCCGACTGAGAAAGGTACAAGGGCAGCCAATCAGAGAACCGGCTCATACTACTCCGAGGTAGCTTCTCGACTGACGTGGTGTACCCGGTGCAACAGTGGGTGATGTTATACGCACAATCTGGTGGCCAGGAAGGCTACCTTGAGACGACCCACAGACTGACCTGCTGTAACTGTTGCAGGGGTGGCCTACGCTCTGACCTGGTCCTGGACGAGAAAGCTTCCCTGTGGCAACCCACCGACTGACGCTCTGTGACTGTTGCAGGGGTGGCCTACATTCTGATGGACGAGGGCGACGTTACCGACATCGACGTGCTGCAGGCCGCCATCCTCCATGACACCGTCGAGGATACCGACACCACTTTGGACGAGATCCAAGACGTCTTCGGCGAAAAGGTGAGACAGGAAGTGGAAGTATGTCGTGCTGACGGGATCCTAGCCAGTAGACGCCGTCATAGACCTCCCTGAATGGATACCTCTCTATTCCTTAGGTGAGACGCTGTCTTTTGAAATCTACTTTTCCAGAGACATTATGAGTGAGTACAGTCAATGGTCACCTGACCTGTCTCCCCGCCGGCCTCCAGGTCCGATCCATCGTCGCTGAGGTCACCGACGACAAGTCGCTGCCCAAGGCGGAGCGGAAGCGCCTGCAGGTGGAGCACGCCGCCTCGCGCAGCCACCAGGCCAAGCTGGTCAAGCTGGCCGACAAGCTGTACAACCTGCGTGACCTGTGCCGCACCACGCCCGAGGGCTGGGACGAGCAGCGCGTGGCCGAGTACTTCCAGTGGGCGGCGCGGGTGGTGCGTGGTCTGCGCGGCACTAACCGGCCGCTGGAGGAGCGGCTCGAGCGGCTGTTCAAGGAGCGACAGGTGCCCGACTGCTGATGGCCTGAGGAGTGGTGAATGAATGGAACCTCAGTGAATTGGACTGATGGGCCGAGTGTCTGCTGGCAAGGCCGCCGGCTGTGGGGTGTGGGCGACAGTGTACTTACCATAAAGGTATTTTTCTGGTTTCTTTATTCGATTGGTATATTTAACTATTTATGAATTGCGAACCTTTTTCCCATTCCATCCCGGTTAAACTCATTTCAACGCAGCACCTGACTGCCGTCTCCCTCTCCACTCAAGTTGGCGCCTCTTTGCTATTAAACCAGTATCAGCGAATCAATGATATATGCTATATCCAGGTGTGACCATCTTACACACACTTATCATCATCCATTCAAAAGGCATGAGAGAGAATTTCTATCTGAATCTCACTATTCACCAGTTGCATTCTGTATCCTGATATAACTTGTAAACCATGCTTATGATGGCAAGAGTGCTCAACTTCCATTGATACGACGTGCCTGAACTTCGGATTGTTGAATAAATGCTTTTTCAAAGCTTTGCTTTCACCTATACATGTATGCGGTGTGTGGCGACGGAGCTGAAGAGCTGTGCACATGCCCAATCCGTACTATCCCTAGAAAGTCGAAAACAACATATTTAGAAAAATATATCCGTTTGTGCGTTGTCAATTAACTTGTCACGTCGCCTGTTCTTCCGTTCGACCGCTTGCAAAAAAAAAAAATATTCGTCTATGCGTCTCAGATGGCCGACAGCTCTACGTTGGAAGTGACAATCAGCCCGAGTCTGTCTTAGCGAGTTTTGAGAGTCAACAGCGAGTCGGTGTCAACAGTAGCGCCGCAATTGCTCGCTTCAACGTCATCCGTTACGTGTACCATAAGGCAATCGTTTCAAACGGAAGTTGAATCTTTTGCAGCATTTTTTTCACTTTATTTTACACGCAGCTCTTCCTTTTTCCTCTGGTTTATGATGAAGGGGTGGTATATTAATGATACTGACGACGTTTTTTTTGTCTCAATGCCTGCACTCAGTGGCGCGGGAACTTCTTCCAGACTAGGGGGGGGGGGGGGCTGAACCATAATAGAGATCAACCCCCAAATCTAGTTTTCTCACCGGTTTTAGGCCACTTATTTTTCAGACCTTGGCCTTTTCAACAAAAAAAGAGAGAAAATATTTGCAAAAAAGTCAGGTATTCCGTCTCAGCTGAGTGAAGAAACTACCGTTTTGGCAACCTGGAATAAAGGTTTTAATCTGTCAAATGAGTTGCCGAGCCAGTGAAAGAGGTGGATTTTTCACTTACATGCCTTCTTCCTTTGTGACCCACAACCCCTAATTTGGGGAGGACAGCTGCTCCAACGGTTCCTGACCTCATGAAAGGTTGCGGGGCACCGCCCCCACGGCCCCAGAGCTGTGGGGGCAAGCTTCCCCCACTGCCCTCTCCCCCGGTTCCCGCGCCTATGTATGAATCTATGAAATTATGTAGGTAGATTTCCGATTTCGATTCCTCCAGCTGGGGGGGGGGGTCAAATACATTACGAGCCCCCCCCCAGCCGAAAAGTTGGAGGGGCTCAGCCCCCGCTAGCCCCCCCGGTTCCCGCGCCACTGCCTGCACTTAACAGACATGTTTCTCCTATCGTTGGCATCAAACCCATCCACAAAATACATAGATAACTCGATCAAACAAGCTCATTTAAAACAAATAACCCGCTGCTGTTTCGGTTCAGACTGCAGCTGTTGGATCACAGGAATAGCAGGGAGAATGAAAGGTGCCGGAGAATGGAAGGTGCCGGAGAATGGAAGGTGCCGAGTGGTGACTGGGAGGTCGACATCTCGTCCATCCACGTCGACGTTATCACTAGTGCATTGTAGCTTCCCCACTGGCACTCAAATGATATGACCTTGGTTGAAGGGATGTCATCCAGCCCAATATATTACAACCGCAATCACGCAACCGTACGTACAGGCACCATGTACCTCTGTATACCGAGGTCTTTATATTCAGAGGGTATACAGAGGTGTTTGCCAGTAGGGTAGACCGGGGCAAGTCGCCCCGCCGAGGTAAAACGCCTCACCGATGTTTCTCGGAACTGGCAAGGTTCTGGGGAAACATCCTCTCTTCTATAAAACGTGCACTATACGATCATTATATGAGCAGACTGGAAAGAAATTGTGATGACTATTTAGGGAGACATAGCCAAAAATGTGTTTTGGGAGTGATTTTTATGTTTTGTTGTCAGATTATGCATCATGGCGTTCTTTTATCGTCCACATCAGGTTAACGACTTTTATGTATTTTGAACAACTATTGTCTAACGCTTATCATGCCGGGTTGGTTCGTGTTAGATTATGTCTTCCTGGAGTGCAAGGCGTTGTTCTCTGACCGAACTACGTGATGGGGTAAAACGCCCCAGTAGGTCGCGGGGCAAAAAGCCCCATGGGGCGTTTTACCTCATGTGTTGTTCGGACTACCCACTTCCTAATGTTCGGTAGCTGGCGAACGGTATGTTTCTATGCATTTATATGTACTTTTCTCAGCAACTGGATGGCAAAGGAAGTATTTTGTTAACATTTGCATTGTAATAATTTATTATTTGGCCTTGTGAGGCAGGTGAAAAACCTGCTCATACAATAGTGTCGTAGCTGAACACCTGATAGGATGGAAGGTGCTAACTTCAGTGCCGTGCCTCCCAAGGTCTAACGGACCTCTCATATGAGATTTAGTCAACTAGCATGTTTAATCTTTAATCTAGAGTATGGGGCTTCTTGCCCCAGGCCGTGGGGCGTTTTGCCCTGGGCTTGGGGCAAAACGCCCTATTTGCAGTTGCTTCACAAATCAGTTCCTAGCTGGGAGTCCGATCATAAGTGAATGAATTTGAGGGGTGGAATTTAAAGTAAAATGTCCAAAGAACGCATTGAGCACAAATTTGGCCTTTCAGGTGATATGGGACAAAAGTTATGTAGCAAAATAAATTATCTGGGGCGTCTTGCCCCAGGCTACCCTACACATATTTTGGTTCTATAATATTACTAGAGTCATTCGTTCATAATATTACTTATAATATTCGTAATATTCGTTCATTCTGACGGACAGCTCTGATAAAACTTCGTGGACACTTTGTTGTTCGTTGCTCAACTTCGTTGCTGAAGTGATTCATAGGCAGCATTTTAAACGATTTACTCACACCGGTAAATGTCATTCCTCACGTCAACTCTGAAGCGATATTGCGGAGACGCTCATTGCTTGTGAAGGTGGTATTCATTTGATATTGTTTATTTCGAGATACATGTTCGCACATCGCACATCGCATAAGACAGTTTGTTCATTTGAATAACATGTAATGATTGAAGAGGTGTGACATGAGACCCTGAGTCAAAAGTCACCCGATTTCGACACGATTAGCTCTGAAGCACCCCTCCTATGAATGCTTTCAGCCCTGTGTTTATATTATTTCTCATGCATTTCGAATTACCCGTTTCTAATAAAGCAACTGTCAATAACAGACCCGTATCAAGACATGACAAATGAGGGCTGCCAACTTAATCGGGGTAAGCTGCTGGCCAGCACCATTCAAAGGACTGAAGTGAGTTCGATTCTTGCACTGCTGTTCACAGCACAGCCGGTGTCGTGATAGGGCCTGAGTCCTAATTGTAGCTGAAATGAGTCAACTTTTTAACACTTGGTCAAAATCAGCTCCAGCCTGCCCTCTCGTCTCATCTACCCGAGCAGTAAAATATCATATGCAAAATTCATACTTCAGTCCTCAATGTAAAATTGCAAGCCGTGATAACTGATATAGGACAATGCAGCAATCGAAACAGTAGCGTGTGTTTTGCTGATTTTCATCAAACTGTCTTCTATAATTTAACAGTCTGCAAGTTGCAACTGACATCGTCACATCGCACATCAAAAGATTAAGCACATACATTCCTCGATGACTAACTACATGCCTGCTATGATGAGCTAGACCCAAGAGGCATCATCATCCTTCAGGACCTCCAAGGCTTCCCTGAGATCACTCTCACAGCTGGAGAACCATCAGAGCGGCTCCATCATCGGGTCCACAGCCCGACAGGTCGACCTTCTCAACACCGGCGAGCACCGACTGAGTGAAGGGCAGGAACTTGACCCGCTCGAAGCCGAGCTTGACGAGCGCTTTGCGAGTGTAGGGCGAGGTGGCGACATCGACAACAGCTTGGCAGCCATGCTGGCGGCCCAGCTCAAGGCACTGGCGTCTGAGTTCAAATGATATGCCCTGACGGCGATACCTGAAAGGGTAAAACAAAAATTTCTTAGGAATCCATGTCACAAGAATGAAGCATAACATGTTAATTCTAGTGTCATATGCAGCAAATGCACGTCACCAATTGACAGTGTTCAACACCTTAGTAAGAAAGCATATGAGATAAGAAATGAAGTTCAAATACAGCCTCACACTACTCACCTTTTATCAACGGTCACGATATTCAGATTGAGCACCTTCTTGACTCCGAGATCCTTGAACACATCGTATCCTTCCTCTGCCTGGAGAAGGAAATCAGCAATGAGGCGGCATGCCTCGGATTTGTTTTGCAACGTGGCGTCGAGAGCATGGGTCGGCTGGTCGAGGGTGGACATGTCACACAGGCAGACGCCGGCCACCGTGCCTGTAGCGGCGTCCACCGCCAGTCGCGAGACTCTCCAGTCGTGGGAGGTGATGATCTCCTTCGCTCGGCGACGGTAGTCGTCCAGCTGGCCGCCCTCGCAGTTCCGACACAGCTTCAGACTGCCAACACGCAGCAGCGAGAAATGTCATAGGGCTGTCCACCATACAACGCATAATTCACATCGGCACATTTTCAATTTCAAGTCTCGTAACACACTGAATTGACTATTTCCTGCAATTTCAAACTAAAGAGCATCAAATGAGATAAGCATCTTTCTTTCCATCCTACAGATCATACCTACTGTTGAGGTACAGCAGCAAAGAACAGTGTGTAACACTTACAGATTTTCATCCTTCGCAAAGTTTTCTATCAACAAGTCTTCAATTTCTTTCAGCGTGACGTTCCCTAGAGAACAATACTTCATCTTTGCTGTGCTGTCTCCGCCTGCGAACAGCACATCTATGTAGTCATTCAAAGAAATGACGTAGAGTCAGTGTCGGACGCCGTGCTAGTCTGACCTGCCATCAACGGGGCTGGTCACTGGTCACTGGTCACTGGTCGGTGGTCAGGGGTCACTGGTCACTGGTCAGTGGTCAATGGTCAGTGGTCAGTGGTCAGTGGTCAGTGGCCAGCCAACAAGGAGCACAGGTGCCGCCCGCGGTTAAAGTAACTGGGTGTCTTCCCAATGAGATATATGACGAGGCTATCGCACGGCGTTTTAATTCAGAATTTGTATAATTAACCAATTCATAGCTTGTGAGGTAGTAGGATGGCGAAACTCCTCCTTTCCTGTACGGCGAGCAGGATCTGGAATAACCCTACAGGGCTTGACAAAATTCAAGCGGCACCCGCTAGTTTCATCAAAGATGACTTAATCGTGAAAATGTTTAGACGCACGATGCATGTAGCGCAACATTGGGACGGATGTTTGCGCTAATTGGTACTGATTAGGGCCGGCGTCTATCAACACTATTAGAAGATTATTTTGTCCATCGCATGTCACTTACCGTTCTCCATGGTATTTTAGCGATACAATTGCAGAACCAAACGATGCAACAACTGTAAATTGAGACGATGCAGATACTGCAGACCAGTTCGTGTACTATGGAAATATTCTGCTGGGGTCCTGAAAAGAAAATATTTCTATTAAAAACATTACAGAATATGGAATGGCAGAGGAATGGCAGCGCACCACTGCCAACCGACGAAAGGAAACGCTGTCGCTAATGCAGAACGCCCGGGCAGAGTATACACATTACATAAGATTATTTATTTAATATCATCGCTGTTCATGCTGCACATGTCTGCTCCACTGACTCGAACTGAGCCGGAGCCGCGTCTCGTCCCCACCTCAGCAGCAGGGTGCAGTAGCTTGTTTAATTATCTTTCAATTCTGTTCAGTCCTGACCGACCAACCGAGCATGCTTTGCAAGAAGTGAACGTCGTAAGCACCTTGTGACTGCACCCAGTCAGCGCCCCATAACTAATGCAAACTGCAAAGGTCGTGCCGATGTCTGTTTTATGTCATGCTGCTTGCCGGATGTGCGCAGTGTGCACCGCCCACCGAGAGAGCACGCATGATGAAGATTGAAGAGGACCATGCAATTGCAGTTGCAATCACAGTCATTGGCGGATCCAGAAAGGCGGCCTTGGACGCTGCAGAGGCCCCCAAAAGGTTTCTCCAAATGCCAAATACTCCTTCAAGTGCATAAAAAATTGATTGCTTACAGTTGGAAGAAAATATTTGTTCTGATAAAAGATTTTCCTTTTCGTTCTTTAAAGAAAAAACAGGTATATTTCCATCAACTGGATCGAATAACACCCGACTGGATGGAATAGCGCCCGACTGGGTCAAATAACATAATGCTGTATAGTGGCAGAGGAATCGACATCCCGGCCAGTCTGATCACTCCCGCCTTCATCGAGGTGCCGTCCGTGACGACAGCAGAAGTCACACCCCAGCACTAACTCGTACATCCGTCCCTTGACCACTGCCGCGATGGGAAGGGCGAATGACTTCCTCTGGATTTTGACCGTCAGATCAGGAAATGCACGCGATGTGAGGCGAGTCACCGCCTGCCCCTCGCGTCGTCTAAGATGGCGGCGTAAGCCGGCACATCAGCTCCCGCTGGATTTGCTCCTGGAGACAATCGCGAATCATCGTGAACTCCGCCCGGGATCCACCAGAGCCCAAACCTGCCGTGTTACCAACTGCACCTCAACCACCGATGCCGTGATCTGGGACCCCGATGGACGCCTGGCCGATGCTTGTCCCTCAGCATCGGCCGCCATTCCCTGACCAGTGTTGACCTCAGTTGACCTCATTTGACCTGACCCATGGATAAGTACACCAAACAAAGAAGCACCAAGTGACATAATGCTAAGTACTGATGATTCAGAGCACAAAAGTGATAAAACGAAGCGGATATATCCAGTATTCTCCGAAATGAATATTTTCCCATAGGCTTAGCATTACGACGTAATGACCTCTAACTGACCTCAGGTCAGTAACATAAAAAAACTAATTATATGTTATACAACTTGGTGAAATTAGCACATCCTGAAAGTTTGAAGGAAATCAGTCCAAAACTGTGAGTTGGACAGGTGCATAAAGAAAATTGAAATTTGACCATGACCTTGTACCGGTTTTTCTGATTTGGTGACCAGATCCAAGGTTACCCGGACCTGAAATTGTCAGGACATATGTAAAAAGGCTGCCTCATAGGCTGTGCCAAATTTCATAGGCTCATCGCATCCGAAACAACGGTCACCGTTTTCAGTGGACTGACGGACTCTTGTCTGAGTACCGTTCACGCGCGCCGCGTGTGACCGACCCGGCCGCAGTTATAACAGCGCAGGTTGATCGGGGTCGCGGCTGTCGTTAGAGCCACAGCTGACTGACCGATCGGCCCATAGGAGAGCTGGCCAGACGGTCTTTCCCCCCCCCCCCCCACCCCCAGCTGCCTGCCGTTTTGGCCAGATTCTCATTAGCTCACGCAGCATCAGTCCGCAGCAGACCTGGTAACCGGTTCTGCGACACGGCTTAGCGAGCGTCATTTGAACGAACGACATTTGAACGAATCGAATCATTTTCAGCGATTATTCTCAGCGATTGACTTTTTGAGCGATTGTGAATTCGGCGAATTCAACTATGACGATTATCAACTAAAGCGAGGACCAGAATCAGCGAAGCCGGTTTGAGCGATTATATTGGGGTCAATGGGAGACTAACTGAGCGAATGCAGTTAATACAGAAAAGACATAGGACGACAGAGGGAATGCTAACCACCAATAATAAGCTGGATTGGTGGCACAGGGGAATCCAGGCAATATTGTACAAGGACCTCACACAATTACTGGAAATTCGTAAGTACGATGTTTGGGAAAAAATAGTTTTGCAGCTTGGGGAACTGATCCAAATTCAAGCATAAGGATGTTGCGAAAAACAACACAACCAATGTAAATATCTGAATAAATGTTTGGCAAGAACGGGGACAAAATTGACCTGTTGGATATTCACTTTCAAGAATAGACTTAGAGACATGTTAGTGTGGAGAGCAAATCGATATTATAGGATTAAATTGGACTTACTTCACAAGAGAATCGTTTTCGGTCGGAGCTTTCGACATGTATTACATGTCCTCTTCGGCGAAGGTCGGTAATCGGGGCGAAAATAAAACGTTCGGGTCGAATCGATTCGCATCATTAGGCGACACCAAGACGGCCTCCCGCCGTCCCACAGTCCGGATGTACGCCGACTCGAGCAGCAGTCGCATCTGGTAGTGGTTGGCTCGATTTAGTACCTTGACCTCATCGAAGGTCACCTGCGAAGGTCACCTGCCTTCGATGAGGTCAAGGTACTAAATCGAGCCAACCACTACCAGATGCGACTGCTGCTCGAGTCGGCGTACATCCGGACTGTGGGACGGCGGGAGGCCGTCTTGGTGTCGCCTAATGATGCGAATCGATTCGACCCGAACGTTTTATTTTCGCCCCGATTACCGACCTTCGCTGAAGAGGACATGTAATACATGTCGAAAGCTCCGACCGAAAACGATTCTCTTGTGGAGTAAGTCCAATTTAATCCTATAATATCACTTTCAAGAATGTAGCAATAAATTTGGAGCTCAATGCTTAGACATTGAACGTGACATCTGCCGTTTCATTTCGGATGATCATGGGAAGTTTCGACAACACTTTGTGTCATTTATAACTCACAAACGTAAGTTGAAAATACTCCGTGACAGGACGATCAAGTGTTTCTGACAATCGCTCAAATAGCAGTCGGCGAAAAAGGTGTCACCGACACAAAGCTTTCGCTCACATTGATAATCGCTATATTTGATAATCGTTGAACTGCCACTGAAAATGGTTCGCTCCAATGCCGTTCGCTCAAATGACACTCGCTAAATTCGCTCGCACCGCTGGTAACCGTCTGTGCCTCCAAATGGGCCAGCCGGCGGCGCCATTCTTGCCCAGTTGCACCGGTAAATGGGCTAGCCTATAGGTTATAAACATCAACTTGGGGTCCGTGACTCACTAAACCCAATTAAACGAACGTAATTTTTACACCAAACGAAATCTACCATCTACTCCCCCAAAAGAATTGACAAATTGCCGGTCGTTGCTACCTACCTTACCGTGCCCCTGGACCCTGGTTGACCAGTTCTGATCTGCACCTAGGTCGCGGTGTCCTGCAGACTGCACCAATGTGTTACGTTGCACTTTGTTTATTATTGACACAGTCAGCACCGTGAAATTCCAGGAGCACGTCCTCACTGCCTGCTGCCCGTGAGCAGACAGCCGCCAGCGCTCACCCATGGTAATATACAACCGTTCATCAACTGGACGTAGCCGACGAGCTTCCCAGCCATGCCGTTAGGTGGCAGCAACTCCCGCTAGCTCTGCCGAGCCCCAACCTACATAGTACATACCTACATGTATGCACATTGCACAGCCCTCAGCAAACTGCGTGGTAGGTATTCTTCTTCCGACAAAACCGATAATAACTCAAAGGCTATGTTATTAGTCGATCGGAACTCATTGCAAAGAGATGTGCCATGGTCCACTTATTCGATTGGGTCTATCATTAAATGAACCTACCTATACGCAGGGTAACTTTTAAAGGGGGGAAAGGGGGAATTTCCCCCTTCGAAAATTCCGCTCCCCCTTTCAAATTGTGCGTGAACGGGTAGGGAGGGAAGGGTGAATTTCCCCCTTACAAATTTATTTTTGAGCCAATTTTCAATCAATTCGCTACTCAGATTCTATAATCATCGTTGATCAGACTCTAGTCAACAAGCAACGTTGCTGGCGCTTAGATAATTTTCAATTTGATTGAGGTTCCATCCAACCATTTTACGTTCAGTGCAGCGGGAACTCAAGATTTGACCCGATACCGATCGGATGGTCGGTGGGACCGTCTCTTGTCTTGTCTCTTCCGTCTCTTCGCAATCACTGACATATCGCTACAGGCGTCGGCGTAGAAACCGGCGGGGGACGGGGGTCATAGTAGCGGCGGAACGCCTTCAATTAAGGGGGGGGGGGCGCTGCCAACTTTTGGTCCCATTCTTTCCATGCAACGCTGAACGCCCATAGGGCTAATGTTAAAATGCCAAAATCAAAGGGGGGCACGGTGCCCCGGTGCCCTCCCCGTTCCGCCGCCTATGGGTCATGACCTCTCCGAACCAAGGGTCTTCCTTCGAACCATGGGTCCTTCAATCGGTCTTGGCCTAGCAAAAATAGTCACGTGTTAACCTCTCTATTTAGAAAGGCGCTACTTGATGTTTGGCCAGGGCAATAGGTTGATACTACTGATTGACATTTGCAAGGGCGCAGTCAAGTTGGGACCTCCCCCGCCCCTTACCGCCAAGGTAGGTACCTACCTACGTATAAGGGGAAGATGGGGAACACTGCCCTTTGGGGAACACCGCCCACCCCGATATCAGAAATATGAAAAGGTCTAGGGCGACAGCTAACTGTCTTTTGGCAGCGTAACGTCAACAGAAGAGCAGGTATGGGCAGTGCCCGCATTGGTTTAGGTGATTTGCGAGAAATTCCCAATTTTACGTTTCGTTAATCCGTTTTACATATACTTTTTCTAGCAAAATAAGCAGAAGAAAACTTATCTTATTTGACAGATATTAGTCCTGAAGTAGTATTTTTTGCCCACACACAGAAATATTGAGCGGAAAAACGGTGTAATTGAAAGTACCAAAAGGAACATTTTTTTGGTGTAAAATTACTCTGTTTTCTGGGTAAAAGAACACTTAAATGTGTGTTTTGCTAGCTTCGGAGTGCTTCACTATTGTGTAGGAGAACCGCTTTCAGTGTAACTTTACCGCGGATCTCGCGTTACATTTACGCACAAATATGTGTTTTTGGTAAAAAGTACCAAAAGGAACACTCGCGTGGTAATCGTACACAAATTCATGACGGTAAATTTACACAAATATGACGGTTATTATAACGATTTTTTTCTGGTAAAGCTAATGTTGGGCCCGCAAAATTTGTAACGCAAGCGACACGCGGCGGGACGTTGTCGCCAGCCGCGAGCCTAGCTAAATGCAACGAAACATTGTGATGCTCAATGCCTACCCCATGCTGCAAACACGTTTGTTTGTTTGTCGTTTATTGTTAAGAATCGACATCACATCTGACGGAAATAAAAGTTAGATTAGCGTATATACCTTATTATGTAGGTATATAAACTGATATTTCACAACGCATGGGCGCCGCTACAGGTCGCAGCCACCGCCCGTCTCCCGTCAACTGTCCGTAATTAATTAATAAATAAAAAATATATCATCTGTACGCACTACTTCACTGTGCCAAAATTATCGTTCATTTAATTAGCCATCGGCTCTCTGTTGCCTATCTGGCAAAATATTAGCATACCAATACCTAATTAACCCTAGAAAAGCATGAAAGTGCATCCATTATTTTCATAACACGACAGCAGCTCAGTTGAAAAATTACAAGCCCACCTTAGCACTCCGACAAAGCTGGATAGTTCCAGCAGCTCCTCCAATGTCGCTCCGCTTCAGATTTCAGACTCGGTCTTGATTGCAGTTATCGGACGATGACCACAATACAGTATTTCACTTATTATTCACTTAGTCACTTATTACTCAGCTTATTATCGAACTAGATAAACACCACAGCACTGGTTTATCTCACTGATCGCACAAGAATGGGCAAACCCACTCTGCGCACTGCAGCCACAACACTCCCCCGCCGGCCCCCGCGGTCCCCGGCGCACAACTGACAGATTGCGAAAATGGCGCCGCCGCCGTCAGCATATAGCTCAAAATTTCGCTAAATTTACACTGGTTGACGTAAACAAACGGTGCTCTGGATGTGTACCGCAATTACCAGTGCGACACAACACTCATTCGCGTATGGATACACTTGCTTTGCATGGAAACATATCAGTTAGGTATTTGAACATCTGTTATGCTGTTACATTATCCTGTTATGCGTAAAGATGCTTGTGTGGTGTAATAAAACTGTCGATGTTTGTTAGATAACCAATAAACGTCGTATAAAAACAAACTTATTCTTGATGCCTTTACTTATTATGGCGTTGTGCGACGGATACCTTGCTTATTTATCACGAAAATACTTAAACTAAAGATATTTTACTAAGTGAAGCAGAACTTTGAAGCTAATTGAACTATTTACGAGTATATTGAACTTGACATCGCTCAATATTCTGTGTGTGTAGGACTGATCCAAGCATTACGTGCTCCTGCTCGAGCGAATTTTTTGTCGTGGTGCCATATTGAAGGATTTTTTAGAAAAATGGAGACACTTGGGTAACACCGCCCACTTGGGCAATTTGGTATTTAATAGCACATTGTGACACCAAACACAAGAGTGGCGCATTTCAAATAAAGAAAGAACGTTGTTGCTATGTCTTCTGTTTAGTGGATAATGCAAAATTTCGAAAAAAAATAAATTTTGAGACTTTAAGTCGTCTAGTTATATAAATGAGCACCACATTGTACAAGAGATATAATAAAATCGTTCCCACTGCATTTTATAGATATACTAAAATGCAAATGATCAGACATGATTGAGTTTTATTCACGATCGATGGCAACACAAGTCAAATTCCTAAAACCAGACGTTTCGGCCACAGGGTGCCTTCGTCAGTGGACACTAGTGATTAATTAAATTAAAAACACATAGTATCAAAAACAATCGGTATAAATCGTTCGAAGTCGACACATCGGGCACAGGTTTCGAAACCTGTGCCCGATGTGTCGACTTCGAACGATTTATACCGATTGTTTTTGATACTATGTGTTTTTAATTTAATTAATCACTAGTGTCCACTGACGAAGGCACCCTGTGGCCGAAACGTCTGGTTTTAGGAATTTGACTTGTGTTGCCATCGATCGTGAATAAAACTCAATACTAAAATGCCTCGAAATTTACGATAAGAAGAACAACTTAATAGTCCAGTAACCTGCAAATTTCGTTGCCTTCTGAGCCCGGGTGGTGTTACCCAACGGTCGGTGTCACCCCGAAAAAATGTAGACATTTACTAAATGTGGAATAATGCAATTATGAACGACACTACAAGAAAACAACTGGCTGATATGTATGTAAAATTGATGCGACAATCCAATGAAACTGAGAGATTGATCATTTGGCCAAAAAATACGTGACTAGACCCTAATAGGTTAAGGGGGTCGGTGTTCCCCCATCTTTCCCTATATTTTTCAGCTAATTTTTTTTTGGCAACCTACAATATAAAGTGGCCAGAATCCGGGGAGAGAGTAGGATTTGGGGGTAGGTAAGGTTCTGCAGGCGCCAGGCGCCATCCTAACAAAAACCTAATGGCATTGGGCCCCCCTTTCAGATGCCCCTGGATCCGCCCTTGCCCCGAACTTTATTCCCCCTCTCGACTTTTCCTGTAAAAGTAACCCTGCCTATACGCCTAGTGTGGCAACAAAAGGCAAAAATTTGTTTTGGGGGTAAATATAAGCTTTTGCCTATTGTTGCCGAACTAAATGGAAAATGTGTTACATGATGAGCCTAATCTAGGTGAGGAGCCTCGCGCGTATTGGTGTTTCGTTCGATTATCGAGAGACCGATAGCACAGTATTCGAGTTATACTCGGTTTTGTCGACAAAAGAATACCTACCACGCAGTGTGCTGAGGGCTGTACATACATACATACATTGTAGTGGTTTGTGTAGTGGGTCATCCGTAAGCATCAAAAACAGTTCAATTCATCATTCAGGATTTTAGGGATGAATCTATTCTATCTGATGCAGAAGAACGCGCTTGTCGATCGACCAAACGGTTGCCGAGGTATAGGTAAGGCTGTTAAAAGAAATAACCATACCACGTTATACATGGTATAACCATAGTTATACCACGTTGAACATGGGGTTTTGAACTGGAATAGCAGTTTTGTAGTAGCTTGAGCTGAGACTAGCACAAATCAGGAGCTTTTACGGCCCAACCACCACACTGGGCGAGGCTATTCCATTTCTCGTTCCGAAAAGGGTGTCTTGTGCAGGAATGTGGTGACTTGAAGAATGCCGAGAATGCAGCCACCTGTCGCAGAGGCCAGGCTCAGCCAGCCAGTGTGCAGTTGGCTTAGAACTACGCAATATGATTGGTCAACGCGCAATAAGTACCGCGGCGGCCTCTACCAAATAAGGAATATAATTCCCCCTATATGAAAATGTTTTTGAAATTCCTTTTGTAAATATTGATTATTTTCTTTTCTAATCTTCGTAAGCACAAAAATATAAAACCGTGGGAAAAAAAAACAATTTGATGAGAGTGGTATGTTTCCAATTTAAATGCGGCGCGGTACCGGGCTGGATCGGCTCGAGCCGCTGAGATTTCTTACTGAGATTTCTTCGTTGAACCACACATAAACTCACTCGCTCGCTACGCTCGCTCGCTCGTTAACTAGAAGGTATCCGAGAAATATTATAATTATTAGTACCTCTTTATGTACTTCATCGAAGAAGCATACCTACTATAATAAGTTCAATAATTATGCTAATTTCAACTAAACAAATGGTAAAAACCTAGTGGTTGAGATGCTACAAAATAATTGGTTGGGACTCCTTGCGAACGATGTCGGAGCTGATGAATTGGGCTCATGTGCAATTCACGCTCGCTTCGCCATCCGTTCGTCCGCCCCCCCCCCAAAAAAAACGTTCGTTTATGAATCCCGGATGGCAGTCTCTCGCATCAGTGATCCGGAGGTGACCAGTGGTGCTGCCTATAAAGGGGCCGTCGTTCCCGAGGCCCAATGCGTCAGGCATTACGTCGTTAAAGTTCTCTGGACACATGACTGATGACTTTTATTGTTGGAAGCTACTTAGTTGCGCCCTATATTTAAGGTAATTAATTATTCCAAAACCTTAGTGGGTGAATACACGTCATCACTGGACCGCAAAGTATTTCATGAAGTGTGGAGTCTTTTTGGACAAGTTCACTTCTATAAATGAGCAAATCGCATCCTTTTGAATTAAACCGTCTACATTCTAAAGATTCTTATGATTAAAATTTGAACTATAATAATTACAAAAGCATGTAAATCGCATCAGTTTCCATTTCATAAGCCGTCGGCATCTGCACAAATTCATGACAATAATCTGCAAAAATGGGCGTCAGTTTCTATAGTTTCGGTGCCCCGCTGAACATCGTTCCATTACATTTATTTATTAGTTTCATTACATTACATTACATTATTAGTTCCATTACATTACGCCCGACTGATGTCGTCATCACTCGGTCGCTGTGTTTGGTGTTGGCGCCGTGACATCGCCCACTCAGCACAGTCTGTGTTTGTTCAGCGGGGCCGTAGGGCTCACGGCCTCACTGCACTGATACAGTGGACTGGGGTGATGGCCATGAATCGTTCGAGAGCCCCGCGATATGGCCTTGAGACCGGCGGCGCCGCAACGAGGCGTTTATTGTGAGAGGGGCTTCAGTTATCGGCCGGGCTGAGTTGAGCAGAGGCGGGAGACCATCGAGATCCACTGAAGGTAAGGAAGGAGATGGGAAGCGCAGTCTCACAGCCCTGTGGTTGTGTTGCTTAGAGGAAAAATGTGCACTTAACGCTCTACTTTTGACGCAGTGTGATTGTTTCGCTGCTGATTCAAATTTTATGTTCGATAAAATATGATGAGAACCGTGCATTTCATCAAATAAACAGAATTAAAAAAAATCAATGAAATGCCTTTGAAAGCTGTTACATTGGCTCTTTCATTTATTTGACTCGCCAAAGCCAAAGCGCCAAAGCGACTAGAACTAATACGAGTTTTGTAAAACAAAACAAACACAGGTTCAAATACAATGGATATGGTGCGGTGCGCCACACATTGGGTCCCACATGGTGTGTGCTGCATTTTTATCAACTGAATTAATAGTCTCTACACAAAGCATGTCGTCCTGAGCTATCTTAGTAAGCTTATCTGTGTCAATAGAATACAGTAGATAGACGGGCCTGCCTGTTTCAAAAGCGACGCCGCAACTGCTTGCTTTAGCAAGCAGTGTTTCATGTTTTCATTTTAAAAGACAAACATATTTTATGCAGCACTTTTTCATATCATGCCTCGATCTGTCAATGTTTCCTCCCACTGCGTGAAAGGGGGCGGTAAAACGATATTCGCTGCCTCAATCCCTGCATTTTAACCGACTGTTCCCCACTCCCGTTGCAGAAATACGGTCGGTCTTCAATTGCTTGATCGCTTCAGCCTGCAGCTGCTGGATCGCTCCAGTCCGTTATTCTCATATCACCGCAAGACACCATGGAGAATGGTAGGTTAAGGTGGCTGACAGTGGCCGGAAAGTGTGTTCCAACTGATGTCCCTACACGTCAACGTTACGGGTTCATTGTAACGTCCGCATCGGCACTCAAATGATATAACCTTCATGGAAGGACACATCTACCAGCTTAATAGGCTACGATTACCCTCGTAGTATTCCGTCGTTTGGTACCGAAATATTTTCAATGTTAAAGAGTCGAAGAGTGAAGGTCGAAAAATTGACCAAATCAGCTCAGCAAAGTAATCTATTTGCTAGCCTGATTTTATGACAGCTGCACTTACACGGCTGGGTTCGGGAAAAGAGCGTGACTAGGGGTTCCCTATACGTGTATGACATCTCCTGTCATTGCATAATGGCTGACGTTTCACTACTGTGGTGGCGTAAAAGACGGCTGATGATGAAAAGACATGACAGGATCCTGTCCCGTCTGATACGGGATTGCTTCATGCAGTCCCACCCTCAACAGGATGCTCCGTCAAGTGTTCTGATTTCTCGACTTGCTTCCGACTAGTAACATGAGCCGAGTCGTTTTCAGGTGGTGAAAACACGGTGAACATCAAATATTGTTCCCTCGAGGAGGGTTCGCTGAAGGAGATTGAGGATTTAGTGACCGAAAGCTTTGCAAAGGATGAAAACACGTAAGTATCCCATCTTCATTTTTTTACAGTATGCTTGTTACAACGTACAAAATACTTTTTTTTAATGCGAAAAGTCGTTGCTATAGTTTCACTCGTGACTCATTATCAGTGTGTTTTGAGACTCGAGGCTCAAAACATGCGTAATGTACGTACGTACATACATGTGTATTGCGCGTTGTAACGTTGCATGCATCGTTAACAGTCATCGCCGCTGCATGTTGGCAGTCTGAAGCTGTGTCGGAGCTGCGAGGGCGGCCAGACGGAGGACCATCGTCCCTGGGTGAAGAAGATCATCACTTCCCACGACTGGAGTGTCTCGCGACTGGCGGTGGACGCCGCCACAGGCACGGTGGCCGGTGTCTGCCTGTGTGACATGTCCACCCTCGACCAGCCGACCCGAGCCCTCGAACCCATGGCACAGACCGACTCCGAGGCGTGTCGCCTCACCGCCGCCTTCCTTCATCAACTGGAGGGGGATTACAACCCGTTCAAGGCTCTCGGAGTCGACAAGGTCCTCTGCCTGAACATGGTGGGCGTGGATAAAAGGTGAGTGACGGGATATGTAGAGGCAATAAGTGCCCGGTAGTCACAATGTCATCCCTGAATTTCGTTCCACCTCGACCGACTCATGTTTTCATGGGTATCAGAAAAAAAGACGATGAGAAAAAGGACCCCATTCTTGCTACAAATCCGGTAAATCTGTCATTTGTGGCATTGCAGGGTGAAGAGAACTAAAGTTCGCGACTTTTCCAATAGGTGGCGGGCTGGCAGACGAGCCGTTTGCAGCGAGATCCGAGGCATTCTGTTCATAGTGGGGTAGATTTCAAGGGCTCATGATGCGCAACCGGCAACACGCATTGCATATGCTGCGCCAGCTGTAAAGGAAACGTGGGAAGCTGAAGAAAAATAGATTGCTTTGTCAATATAGTTTCTTTCTTTCTTTAGAACAAATAAAATGTCGACAGCAATTTGGTATGTATGGCTATGTTGATCTGCAGCATGGCATTTATCGAGATAGGATATTGTCAAACTTCTTAGCAGCAGAACGTTAAAACTTAGTTGATAGTTCGTTTCTTGATGGCTTCGGAATTGTTCAGCTACATCGTAAGATGCTTCGATAAAGGTACAATTACACACACACACACACACACACACACACACATACCGCATATAAACGAATTGCAGTTAGATGTATTGTATGTTCTGTGATGAATCTTATGTACGTTTTTTTGCAGGTACCGGCGACAGGGCATATCACTGGAGCTGCGACGCCAGTGCCTGGAGCTGGCCCGTCAGCAGGGCTGCCAGGCGGTCGTCAACTGCGCCACCTCACCGTTCACACGCAAGGCGCTCGTCAAGCTCGGCTTCGAGCGGGTCAAGTTCCTACCCTTCACTCAGTCGGTGCTCGCCGGTGTCGAAAAGGTCGACCTGTCGGGCTGTGGACCCGATGATGGCGGCGCGCTGATGGTTCTCCGGCTGTGAAAGTGATCTGTGATATCACTTATGAGTTATGATCACAGAAGTCATAAGTGTTACATAAGGCCCTTTTAATTTGGGATTTTAACGGAATAAAAAAGGGCTATTTCCTGTTTCGATAAATGTCTTATAGCGACCTTACCATGCATTAAGAGCATTGTTGTGGTATTTTTGTTTACTGTATGCCTGGCCTATTCAAATACATTAGCCAGAGGGGTGTGGTAATAACTGGTGTAAGCAAATTGACCACGGTCAAAAATGCATTACCAGAATGCACTTAAGCCAACATTTTGGGATGGTCTCGTTCCTAAGTCAGCTAAGAGCTTCGGTCCAGAAAATAAATTTATCGTTGGCATACAGTAAAATACATACCAAACTCGGCCGGTGATAAATTTTCAAGACCTCAGTCCTTACTGATTTTTGAACTCGGCCTTCGGCCTCGTTCAAAAAACCAGTAAGGACCTCGGTCTTGAAAATTTATTTACACCGGCCTCGTTCAGTATTATATATTACTCGTTGGATAGGGAGAGCAGTAGAGACGGGTACTGAGTGTCACGGCGGCAGAGACCATGTCCTTGCAGTCCCATGTGAGAAAACAAATCGTTTTTGTTGAGGAAGCGATGAATGCTGATGTGTGTAGGTATATTTGAAATATCAAACTAACCATGCAATCGTTAAGGCACAGTTTCTTGAAACATTTACACAAAATACAGACGAATAAATGCAGCCTCTATGCCCACTCTTGATTCCCTGAGTCGTAAACCGCCCGGCTACGGGTGCAGCTTAGGCTGAAGTTTCGCTGAAACCTGCAGCATGGTGGAGGTCTCGGAAGATAGAATCTGAATTACGCATTATCGGCCTCACTGGCTGATAGACGAAAAATTGCTGACCTTCCAGGGCATCTTCCACATCTCTATATTCGTCTTCAAAGCTTACCTGTAAAGCACGAATAGTTTGGTATTACACTTCTTTACCAAAGACACCAAAGTATGTTTGAATTAAAAACTGATGCAAGTTTTTGCGTCATATTATTATAGTAGGCTCGATGTTTCTAACTAATGTCCTGTAAAAGGACTGAATAACAAAGCTGGGATTGCAATCATCAGGGGGGGGGGGCTAGGTGTATCAGGGGGAGGGGTAGTGCTTACCATTCCTAGGGTCGGGAAACGGAGACATCGGCGCATCCGTAGAACTCCTCCTGGGGTCCGCAGCCGTCCCTTCCAGTGCCGTCCGGACAGACTCCCCAGTCGTTGCCAGCGTGGTACCGCCACTGGCAACAGGATCACACAGAGCAGCAAACGTTAAAATACATAAGCTGAATAGACTATACGCGCTGAAACGAATTGTCAAAAACTGGGCGATGCGACTTATAAAGCTACGTCGTAATGCCACGCTATTCTTCATCCAACCTGTTGGTTTATGTAGCTTTCAAGACCGGTCACTCTAATTCCCATATATGTGAACTGTTAACTTATCGACATTTCCTACAAAAGCTGACATTCCCTCGTTACTTTATGAGGACGTACCTGGAAGACGCAGTGTTCGCACTCGAGGTCCTCGGGCAGCTGCAGAGTGACGTCGAAGTCGCGCACTTCATCTGTGATGTAGTAATCAGTCGAGTTGGTGCCGGCCACCGTCAAAATGTGTCTGTAAAACAGTCAGGCGATCGTTACATGAAACGAGCAGCACCAATACGGCCCAGAAGTGACACACAGCAGGCTATCAGGCCGTCAACTAGCGATGCTTAGCACATTCAGCATACACTCCATTGTTTTCAGTCCAGTGCCTCCGTTGCCTCATGAACATCATGAATCCTGAGTCGCGTGTGTTGCATTTACAAAAGTACCTATGTCTTTCTTCATTCTGTTCTCATCTCTGGTTGATGCTATTGCATAGATGTGATCGTCTTTGTATTGTATTAATACGCATGCTTGCAAGCGAAGATGGAAGAGGAAGCGGAACATCTTACTTGTCCAGACATTCCTGCGTAGCCTCCACGTCCCCGGAGACGGGGCACATCTTGAACTGGAAGAAACCCAGGTGGTTGGCCGTGATCTGAACGGTCGCCTTGATCTCCTGTGGGATGTAACGGAGCGATATGGATGAAAAGGCGCTGGAAATTTCCAGTGAAATAGACATACATAGTGGCATAAAGCAGTCGCTAATGTGTGTCTGAATGATTGTAAGCAGTACACAAATACTTCATTGAATGGCATAGGCAAAGACATGGATAACATTGGCAGTAGAAAAGCCAATGACAAGCGAACATTGTTGCGAAGCTTTCAGCAAATAATATGTTATGCCCCATCGCTGAACAAATGCTGAATCGTTCCTTCTTTCAACGTCCCCTTTTTCGAGTTATCAGAAGACAGTTTGATATCGCTTTTTGCGATCCAGTGGTATATCACCCTCACCTGACCGACAGCGTAGTTGCGGACGATGATGCCCTTGTAGTAGGGTCCTCCGATCTCGTGAGTACGTGGCTGGGGCTCATCGTACGCGTCTCCGCAGATACCGCACTTGCCGCCCTGGGTATCGTATTGGTGCTGCCAGAAGAGAAAAGAGGGCGACCTTTAGATGTCATCAAACTCTACATGCAATATCTAAGCCAAAGAAAGTTTGACTGTCAACCGTTTTATAGCTGTTCAAAGCATGAGTCGTAAGATGTGAGTGAATTAGGGGCCTTGCGAACGGGGGTGGGAGTCATAACTCATAACCCACTAATTACATACCGGTTTGTCATTTCCATACGGCAGCTGTATGTAAAAGGATGTACATTTTTTGGGGTCGGGCCTCCTAATCCTAAAGCCATGGCGGAGAGCCTGGAGTAAATGACCTTACTTGCCAAAGAGGCACTCTGTTTCCGTCCCTTTCCCAACAGCCCTGTGTTTATACCCCAATTTGGTTTCTCCTCATGCACGAGTCTGAGATGTCGCTGAGCCGGTGGCGTCTCGATTGTGTGCAGTGTGATTACCTATCTCATCCTCCACCTTCATTGACACACCGATAAGCACTGAATGGCAGTCAGCAACAGCTTCACGGGGTGCGGACTGTGGATATAGAATGTCTATTGTCTAACATCCGGGCAATTGACAAATTATACATACAGAGACAGACGTCTCAAAGCCAGGCTGTGTGACTGATGAGTCTTTTTTTTACTACAAATGTGTTCCGATTGGTCTACATGTATGTACAGGGTGGGGCAGCATAATCGGGAATAAATATCAAACGGGATTATTTGGTCATGAATTTAAAAATATAGCTCCAAGCACTATTTTAACAACATCCCATCAATCGGTCACCTTTTACCTATCCCTCATCCTATTTGACCGCCCTTCGCGTCGATGACCTTCTCAAGGCGGGTCCAAAAGCACGCGCATGCACGTGCAACCTCCTGCTTGTCCATGATCGCCCATCAGCTTCGTACCTTGCACTGAAGACCGTTTTTACTGATGATAAGTTGTTCATTAAACTTCTACCAAAAAACGCTCCATATAAAGAATTTGGTCGGATTTAAATCGGCGGAGTTGAAGGACCAGAAGTTTTTGGTTCATCTCAGGTGGAGGTGCCCTACACAATAACATGTCGTCCTCACTGCAGTACCAGCACGGACAGAGTCCTCGTAAGACGTGATCTGGACCGTCAGTGATCCTCTCTTCCGACGACTCCACGTGAGTCTGCCAGAGTGTGGATGTATTTACCAGAGGTGCTCGTTTTATCCGGGCTCGATGAAGTAGGGTGCACCACGTGCACCTCCCTTGAAGACCACCCATAGGTCCATCACCTCAACAGGATGTTTACTTTGCATGACCGCTGCAATATTCTCGATACAATCCCCTATATGGCATGCCATTCTTTTTTATCGTATTCCAGTCGGTGATAAGATTTTTGGTCGCTGAAGTTTTGAACATTGTTTCTTTTTAACATGCTCAAGAGCTTCTTCCTTATATTCAAGTGAGTCATCTGTATGTCCTCTGCTAAGAGTTATTTTACGACGATTACGTTAACTTTTTGTCCTAAGTATCCCCACACAATCCTTATCGTCCGTGATAACACGTTGATCTGTCCAGCAACCTTTACGTGGAATGGCATTGTTTTAAACAAAATGTTCTTGTTTTACTCGTTTAACATTAGTGTCTATGGGCGCGCGCAAAGCACTTGGAGCACCGTCGAACTATTTTGCTGCTCTTTTCCAGGAAGTTGCATGCTCATGGATGTAGTCATGTCAGATGATGCACAACTTTTGGGCGTTTCATTGCCATGATATAATTTATCAAAATAATGCCATGCCTACTCATGACCAGAGCCCAAAAAGCATTCCCGATTATGCTGCCCCATCCTGTATGTATGCGTAATGTATGACTCAAGTGCCTTTGTGATTGAGGATCTTGAATGAATGAGGCGGTTATGTGACTGAGGATCTGTCCTAAGTATGTGGCTCAGGCGCCTGTTGTATGATTGGAGCATCTGAATGGTGCAGACACCTGAATGAGGTCTGTGTGACTGATGACGCACTCACGCTCTTTCCACCGCAAAAGAGCTGGTTGTCGTTGTAGTCGGGTGGAGTGTCGTATCCGACTCGCCACATGGTGGCACGGCACGGAGGGTTCATCAGACGGCCGTGACCGGACACCTGCACCGCCTGTATCAGGGAGAGTGGTGTCAGAGGGCACGGAGGGTTTATCAGACGGCCGTGACTGGACACCTGCACCGCCTGTATCAGGGAGAGCGGTGTCAGAGGGCACGGAGGGTTTATCAGCCGGCCGTGACCGGACACCTGCACCGCCTGTATCAGGGAGAGTGGTGTCAGAGGGCACGGAGGGTTTATCAGCCGGCCGTGACCCGACACCTGCACCGCCTGTATCAGGGAGAGTGGTGTCAGAGGGTACGGAGGCACAGACGGACGGAGGTGCAGGTATAGACGCAGACACACGGACACACACACGTGTGCAGCCGGCGCCGCACGGGATGGCGTCGTCGGTAGGATTGGGATACACAGCTAATGACACCCAGGCACATATCACATGGACAAGCATGCACACTAATGCACAGGTTAATGAAACATGGGCACGCGAATGTGTCTTTAAACAGAAACACAGAGATGCGACAATTCATTCACAGTCTGTTTTACATATTTGCTGCAAGTACCAGAAAAAAATTAGACATAGCTTTCGCTGATGTCGCTACCTAGTTATCTAAAAAAGCTTTGTTGTTTATGTTTTTGTGTACAACAGCTATGCTGCGACGTAAACAATATCATTGATTGTATCAATGGTTTAATGGAGCTGACTTACCATATACGCGGACACCAAAAGAAGGACAGCGATTGACTTCATCTGGAATGAGCAGCATTATTAGAAGTGTCTAGATGAAAGAGAACACAGCGAGCAACACAAACGCGGGTGCTTCTCGATCTCACTCCGCAACGGTCCCATTTCTTACATCACATATTTCATGACGCCTGCCAAGCCCGTTGCACAGCTGAATATTAACTAAAAAACAGGACTCTTAATTTACCTTTATATAGATGTCCCATCAAAAATAAGAGGAAACTTGTGGATTTAAGAGAGTCGAAATGCATCGGTTGACAAAGATCTGTGATCGAATATACCCAAATTTTGCTAATTTGTCATTTTATTCAGATTATATTGAGGATTCGGTCAATCAAATATGAAACTTGTGGATCATCAAAACTACTTCTCAAACAAAGGGGTGCTTGGAGTTTGTGTTAGTGACCTTATCCTTGTTGATAGGTATTAAAAATGTAGTCCCCAAGAAAACGTCTCAGACAATTTGAACACAACAGACAATACCACATATTCCAAGCAAGCTTCTTCACACAGGTCATTCGAAACCGGCAAAATATCCATCTTTATGATAATGATCAGTTTTGATGGTTTGTCTTCATAACATTGTAAAGAGATTTCATCACCGCAATGAGATTCAATGTTTTGAATTGTCTGCAATAGACTACAGGAAGTAGCTCAAATAGACATTAGGCAACTAAAATTATTTTCGAGGGTAATTTGCTCAACCAAGTGATGACCATAAGGAGCTGCTGAAGTGTTTTCAATGCCTAATGAGTCCCTGGGCACAGGCAATTATGACGTTTGTATCAAACACCAAACTTCGGTATTACCAACGATTCGATGCTACAATTACTAGTCAGAGAAATGTCAGCTTACATAATCATAACATTCCATACGGCACTTATAAGAATGCCGTCGCGTGGTTTTAGCAGAAAGTTTGTTTCTTACGATATTTTCGCTTGGTAACGATACATAAGTCGTTTACAGTATCGGTGTACTCACATTGGATTAGTGAAGACCTCGTTGATCCAAAACGGGTTTCTCGAGCCCACCTTCTTCAGCCTGTCACACGGTGTATAACGGAACTAAGCGGACGCACTCGGCGTTCGATATAATATCCACCGCACGTATCCGGATCGCCACGTAGTCAGGTGGCCAGTTCTCATCGGATATTGGTCCGCACCAATATACATATCGGAGAATTCCGATAAAAATTCAGATGACGCATGTGCTCCGGTGATTCTAGCCAGCGTTCCCTTGTAAGGTTTTCCTTGTAAGGTTTTCAGCCACAGTTGTTGTCAATTTCGACATCAAGCCTGAAGTCATTTCAGGACTCATATTGCGGAGACGTTTATTGCTTGTGGAGGTGGTACACTGAAAACAAATCGACCCAGTGAGGGCATGTTCTGTACTGGTAACGCATCAGTCATGTATTAATCGCACCCAAAACACAATAAGGCTGAGTATTTTCACGCTTGGCGGGACCTTCGACACGTTTGATAACACATAAAACAGAATGACACACTTTTATCGTGCCAAGCACGCTGGACGAATGTAATGCATCAGTGTATCGAAATCATTTGTTGTCGGATATGGTAGACGTGTACCCTTACACAAATACGCCGTGCCATCCACCAGTGAGCGACCTCTGAACCTTAACTTCAGATGAGGATAATAGAGGGCGTTTTTCGAGCACCGACTTTTATGCTGGGTTTTGTAAAAAATTGCCAAAGTGTTTTGAGAAAGGTCAAAATGCCGAGGGAGTCGATACATGATAAATTATCAGAGCTGGGCAAGTGCGTTCCTTTAGTGCGTTCCTGCGTTCTTCCGTACGTACGCACCGCCCTTTTTAGGAACGCAAGAACGCAGGAACGCAAAGTTTTTTCAAAGGAACGCAAGTAAGAGGAACGCACCACCCGAAATTTTGAAGCGTTCCTGCGTTCTTGCGGAACCACCCGAAAAATTATATTGCTGCCAATGACCTCTGTGTCAAATGTTTGAATCTCGAGTACGTGTGTTTGCCGGTAGAGGCGCCAGTTGTCGGTCGAATCGAGGAAGGCTTGCTTAGATTTAGTGGTGATGTTTACTATTCGATTCGGTTTCAGGCATTAAATGTGTAAAAATTTTAGTGGTGATGTTTACTATTCGATTCAGTTTCAGGCATTAAATGTGTAAAGTAAATATGATAACTTTTACTAAGATACATCTTTTAACTTAACTATTGTTTTTTAAGCAGGTCGTATTTTTGTTGAAAACCCTACGGATGATATTGGTAAAACGTATTTCAGATATTCGATTCGGAAAAGAGATGTCGAGGAGTTGCTTTTTGGCCCCACGTCGCCATTCTGGGTATTCTGTGATCGATTCGCCCCGTGTTTGGTTGGGCCCGCGCCGCGTGGTTCGGCGGTATTTTTGAGGGAGGAACGCAGGAACGCAGGAACGCTAACGCACCGAACGAAAAAAAAAATGAGGAACGCTATTCCAGGAACGCACTAACCGCGGCCGGAGGAACGCAGGAACGCTAACGCACTACCGAAAATCGAGGAACGCGCCCAGCTCTGTAAATTATCTAAAGCAATATGCGCTGATTACATCAAGTGCAAGCTGAAGCATAGCAAATTAACGTCTGCTTGGAGGAAGAAACTCCTCGGTCTATATACCTAGGATATATTTGAAAAAATCGGTGGCTGAAAAATTTATCCCGGCTGTCTGAAACGCCTGGACAACTGCATTACACAGTAGTCCACCAATCGGGGGCATCGTCAGTTGGTGCTCTGAATGAGCTGCCTGCGTGACATGTTCACATTTCGGCCCTGAAGCGGAACCGTTCCGGTCCAGCGGCCGACTGGGCGCAGTGCCAGGTCATGTATGGGTCGGCGGCCTCGTATGGGTCGGCCGGCCGGGTGTTCAGCCCTGACCGCACCCGAGCGCCCGATTCCTTCCACTCGGGGCCCGGCTTTGGCAGTCAGCCTGTCCAGTCAAAGCCCAAGCCCCTTCAACTGCGCCCCGGCAACAAACTGCATAGTCACCACGTGTTTCCTTCTTTCACTTGCGATTTGTGTTAATTTTAGTAACACATTCACAGTGTATTAACCCTCGCATGTGTAGGGGGGTCGGATGGACCCCCCCATGGTTTTTCGCGAATAACTCGCGTAAAAAGCGGCCGATTGCGACGAAACTTTCAGTACCCTCACATTGATCAATTTTACACCTACCCTGAAAATTTCATGACCCTGACCCAAATGACCTTTGACCTGTGACCTCTTTTCCGAGACCATGTTCGGCCGGAATCGCGATTCTGCGTATGTCGGCTCGCATTAGCCGCGCGTTTGCAAGCTTTTCGTGGTTTCAAACGTTCAAACATGTGATTTGATGTTGCTTCCATGCATTAGGGTGAGTGTCAAGGTCACCTGAAGGTCAGGTCAGGTCATTGACCTTTGGTGACCTCGGATGACCTCGGTTCACTTTTTCGAGCTGTACATGTTTCTAGGCTAGTTTTTGGAGGTGAATTCGAATTTAGCAACCATTTGAACATTTACGAAGTAGTTTTGGTGCCTTCGTAACATGTTACGAAGCTGTCCGAGGCGGTTGACACCTATTACGAATACCCGTCACAACCTCTACCGGTTGACATGACCTGACCTGACCCGACCTGGTCTAAATGCTTAAAGACATCATCTGTGATCAAAACTAACACGATATTCGTGATCAGCTCCCCGAAAAACCCCTCAGCAGCCACACTTTACGACTTTCTAACAGGTCCCGATTTTCCCGACTTTGGGTCATTGACCTGACCTGGAAGGTCAACCAATGACCTAGGACCTTAAAATTGGGTATCATCGGCTTCCTCTCGTCACGGGCAACACGCTCGTTTTTTCCGCGAAGCTCTAGCTCGATCAGGGGCCAAACGGCAAGGGGGGGGGGGTCCAACCGACCCCCCCCCTACACATTAGAAGCTGGCAAACGCCGCACACATGCGAGGGTTAAACATTGAGTAACACATTTACCTTGTATTCTGCAAATGTATTCACACAGGCCTCATGTGTTGAGGACACAATGATATTGTGTTTAGGACACAACACGACTGGGTTAACACATTTGTAAATTGACACGTCTGCGACGGGTCAAAAAATGCATGATGCAGGTTACACAAGAAAGCCTAGTTAACACACTCTTCTTGTGCGTTTTTAGTCGTTTTTTTTGTGTCATTTTGTTTTCAGTGTATTCACTTGATGTGATTTTATTCAAATACATATTAGCATGTGATACAGTCTGCTCGTTTAATCAACACCTTGTTTGAGCGGAGAGGATATGAGGCACCAAATGAGTTAGAAGTCACTTTACTTCCCGACCCGTTCAGCACAGAAGCACACTTCCTTCACTGTATGACTTCTTACAAGCACATGCTTATGTAATTTTCCCGACATTTCTGAATGCATCTTTCTTTAACCCTCGCCGGCCGAGGGGGGGGGGGGGGCGAGTGCCGCCGCCCCCCCCCCTCCCATAGGGTTTTTCGCGATAGCTCCGAACACGCTGGCGATAAAGAGCTGAAACTGGGATACCTGACCTTTGATTCAAGCCGGATCTTTTGACACCAACCGCATTTTCGGGTCAGGTCAGGTCACTGACCTATGACGTCATAAGTGAACCTCTGCACGGTCTTCAGATGTCGCAACTTCGCAACGCCCTCACTGCCAGAGGAGCTTTCACAGGGAACTGAAACTTGCAGGATCTAGTATCCATTACGAGATTAACAACTTGCATATCTCGGATTTTTCCTTAAGGTCATATAAGGTCAGGTCATTTTCGTGACCTCACCATTACAAGTCAATGGGGAAAAATGAAAACTGCTATTCTGGCACCGGGAACGATCTCCAACTATCTCAAGCACATATAATCGTGATTTGATGCACTCCTTGCAAAGTAAGATGCGTCACTTTTGCAATGCTGACCTTGCGTGACGTCATTTATGACGTCATCAAGGTCATATGAGGTTTTCGTCAATAACTCCCGATCGAATTGAGCTAGAGAGTCGAGAAAGACATCAATGGACTCAGAAAGACCTGCCAAATCGAACGATATGCGACATGACCTCTTTCGACCAACTTCGTGACCTGGGGGCGCTGACCTGACCGTGACCTGAGGTCAACACCCTAAGTTGACCTGACCCAAACAAAAAGTATATCTTTCGACGCTCCTGAGCGAGGCGAACACGATGCTGCCAAAATCACGGCTCTGCGGCCGTTTTTTGCGAAGTTATTCACCAAAAACTGAACCGTACCTTGGGGCACTTGACCTGACCTCAGAGGTCACCGGTTGACCTAAGACCTTAAAATCGGGTAGGTACCAATCTCTGCGTCTCGTAACGGCGCACACGCTCGTTTTTTCCGCGACGCGCTAGCTCCACCAGGGGCGACACGGCGAGGGGAGGGAGGTCGTACCCCCCCCCCCCCCTCGGCCGGCGCGTATATGTAGAAAACCAGTAGGTCTGGCGAGGGTTAAGAGACAATTTCAAAAACAGGCTTTTCTCGTTAAAACACAAACGAGGACTGTTCAGTTTAATTAAAAACAATATCAAATTCTTATCTGTATTCAATGTAAACGCGTTTCGATTATTTTTTATCAATACATTGATACAATTCAGATACAGGGTGACACAAAAAAAACGGTCATCACCAAATTTCGAATAACTTCGGAAGTTTTATTCAGATCATCACCAAACTTCGGCCACTTCAGGTCACACCTATGTAGCATACATCCACCAAGTTTCAAGTCTTCACTACGAATACTTTTAGTACAGTGTGTGTTTTACTGACGCTCCACAATGTGCTCCAGGTGAGCGCCACGGCACTGCAGGGCGTAGGCACACTTGCAGCCGGCGGGCAAAGTTGTCGATAACCCGATGGCTGTGCACTTTACAGAGTGCAATGGCCTCTGGAGACAGTGCTCAGGGGTGTGCTACCCCTGAAACGTTATTCTTATCGGGTTATCGGCAACTTTGCCCGCCGGATGCAAGTGTGCCTACGCCCTGCAGCGCCGGGGCGCTCACCTGGAGCACATTGTGGAGCGTCCGTAAAACACACACTGTACTAAAAGTATTGGTAGTGAAGACTTGAAACTTGGTGGATGTCTGCTACATAGGTGTGACCTAAAGTCGCCGAAGTTTGGTGATGGTCTGAATAAAACTTCCGAAGTTATTCGAATTTTGGTGATGACCGCTTTTTTTGTGTCACCCTGTATAATGAACACACACGATTCTGCAGCACAGGGCTCGATTTCTGCATTGTCATCGACATCACAGACGGCATCCTTAAAGAGCCCATTGTAGCTGAAATTAAAAGAAATGAAGGCCGTAACACTCGGTCTTAGAAAGCTCCCGCCTATATCTCTCGTCTCATCCAATCGAGCTGCAACATCAACAGAAAATACAGTCATCAATGCCTAGCTCAATAGCTCTCATTAGCAAAATTACAAGCTGTGAAAGCGAAAAAAGCAACAATCGAAACATCGACGCGCGTTTTCTTGAGCCCCATCAAAACTCAGTTTCACATTTCCTTAACTCGCAAATACAGTATCCGGTAGCATCCAGTACATTTAAAGCTAAAATACATTCATTCCGCTACGACTAACTAGTACGATAAGCTAGACCCGAGAGGCATCTATGTATCTCACTCCAGATGATCTCTAAAGCTCCCTTGAAGTCACTTTTATAGCCGGCGAACCATCAGAGCGGCTCCATCGTCGGGTCCACAGCCCGACAGGTCGACCTTCTCAACACCAGCGAGCACTGACTGGGTGAACGACACGAACTTCACCCGCTCAAAGCCGAGCTTGGTGAGAGCCTTGCGTGTGAACGGTGAGATAGCGACGTCGACAACAGCTTGGCAGCCTTGCTGACGACCCAGCTCAAGGCACTGACGTCTGAGTTCAAGTGATATGCCCTGACGGCGATACCTGAAAGTTTACAGTAAGATCTCTCAGAAAAGCACATGTGTCGCGTGAGTTAGTCATAACATTTAAACTCCAAAACTATAAATATGCGGCAAATACACATACCCAAGCAATGCGTTTTAGTGCAATGTCTAATATAGTAACAAAATACTTTAGAGACTCTATGTAGACTCTGAGGTAACGAGCTCGAAATACAGCCTCACTCGCTACTCACCTCTCGTCCACGGCCACCATACTCAAATAGAGAGCCTTGTCTACTCCCAGAGCCTTGAGCACATCGTAATCACCCTCTATCTGGTGAAGGTAATTAGTAAGGAGGCGGCACGCCTCGGTGTCGTATTGCATCAGGGGTTCGAGAGACCGGGTCGGCTGGTCAGCTGTGAATATGTCACACAGGCAGACGCCGGCCACCGCGCCCGTGGCGGCGTCCACCGCCACTCGCGAGACTCTCCAGTCGTGTGTGCTGATGACCTCCTTCACCCAGGGACGATGGTCCTCCGGCTGGCCGCCCTCGCAGTTCCGGCACAGCACCAGACTGGCAACACGCAACGGGGTCGGCTGGTATTATTAGACTGACAATTAAGGGATGTCTTGCTTCACTACAGAGCCTAAAATTGATGCATTGCATTATATTGTTTTGTATTGCACATTCAAGAGCGACACACATTCTCTATTTGCGTGGCGATTACTGCTCATGCTTGTAATCTACATGATGTAAGTACTAGAGATGTCAATCGGATACCAACTATTTGGTATACCGATACCAAACCGATACCAACTTGGTATTTGGTATTTCAATCGTAATGAGTTTGGTAATTGGTATTTTGTTGGTATCATAAGCCCTCACTAATGTATAAGAGGCTAATAAATCGGTAAAAAGTTGGTATTTCCCTCAGTTTCCCAAGTTGGTTTGGTTTCGGTATTTTCCCGTGATTTTGGTTGGTATTTGGTTTGGTATCGGTTTCCGATTTTCCGTAATTGACATCACTAGTAAGTACATGTCAAGAAAAAGTGAAACACTCACAAGCTTGCATCCTTCGCAAACCCATGTGTCAGTAAGTCTTCGATTTCTTTCACCGGGGCGTCCCCGAGAGAACAATACTTAATCTTCGCTGTGCTGTCTCCGCCTGTAAACTCAGAGGGTCAGTCTCGGGCGCCGTGCAAACCTGATCGGTCGTCAACGGGGACTGGCCAGTGGTCAGTGATCAGTGGTAAGTGGGCACTGGTCAGTGGTCAGTGGTCACTGGTCACTGGTCAATGGTCAGTGGCCAGTGGTCAGTGGTCAGTGGTCAGTGGTCAGTGGTCAGTGGTCTCAGTGGTCACTGGTCGCTGGTCAGTGGTCAGCGTTCACCGGTTAGTGGCTAGTGGTCAATGGTCAGTGGTCAGCCAACAGGTGGCACAGGTGCCGCTGCGCGTGCCATCGCACGTAACTCTGGGTTTCTTCCCAATTAGATATATGATGGGGCTACCGCACGCCGTTTGCATTTGGATAGTCAAATTCATAGTTTTTGAGTTCGTAGAGCGCCACAACCCCTTTCCTCAACGGTGAGCATGGGGTCCAAAGTGCAGGGTCTAGAACAGTCCTACAGGCCTGGGAAGATTTGAACGGCATTCGATAGCCTCATCAGATATGAACTTGTGAAAACATTCAGTTGCCATGAAGCACTAACATTGCGACGGATGCCTACTTATTGGTAAACATTAAACATATTTTGTTAAAAATTGACCTATGGATAAAAAACTGGTAATAACGCTGACGTTTATGGATATTATTTGGTTTTTGTTTAGCTTATCCCCCGTCACTTACCGTTCTCCATGGTATTTCAGTTGTACAGCAAGTACAGGACGAAACGAAGTAGATGGTGCAGATCAAAGCAACGCAGATATTGCAAATGAATTTATTTATCCTCCGGATATTCTACTGGAACCTGCAAAAGAAAGCAATGGCCATGAGAAGTATAACACAATGCACAAGCTAAGCAACGTGATAGCGTGATCTCATCGCATTGTTGCCGTCATATTACCTCGATTTCCCCATCTTTCAGACTCTCCGAGCCACTTGAACTTGGCAAAGCATGTTAGTACAATCGTAAATGGATCACAACTTGGCAAAGCATGTTAGTACAATCGTAAATGGATCACAAGGAATCACATGCCATTCGGCGTACCCATCCAGGTTATACTGCATAGTGCATACGACCTGCGCCATGTTCAGTCTGGCTTGATGTTTATCTGACCCCGTGTCAAGAGGTCATAGCTTACATTCGACAGCACTTGGACGTGTAATGTACATCTATTTATAGTGATTGGATGAAGTGTTTATCCAAGAATAACTAAGATGGTACATGCTCGAAAGTAAACGCTCGACTACATTAGGTATCTGACCCATAGTACTATAGCGAATGTTAACATACCCGTTGCCCAGTACCGACCACATGGCCATGCGCTGTGACGTTTAAACTGTACCGGCACGTTGCACCCGAAGTGATGAGTGCTGATGGGTGTGCCGGTACAAAGAGATCTGTTTACAAGATGTGCCAGCGCCAGTGTCGTACCAAGGCACCCCACTCGCTGGCTAAGAAGGCCTTATCTGACGAAATCACCTACCGAAGTTCATCGGTAGCTTTAGGTGCAGAAAGTCACTGGCGAATCAAGAAAAGTGACTTGAGATGCTGTGGGGTGGTGGCCTTGGAATTTTCCCTAAAAAAGTTCTCCTTTTGTTTTCGCTCCCTTTCATTATGCCCTGCGGTGCAGTTTATGACAAGCGTTTCCCAGTAAAAGCGTTTAAAAATTTTGTGTAACATATTGCACAGAATGTTTGTTTTAGGAGCGGATGGAGATGCATACCTAAGCATAATCCAAATCAATACCAACTTCGAGATCGTTTCTGTGGTACATCCAGTTCTGACTAAAATGCAATCCTGACTACATACATAATTTTACGACATATTAGAGCATATTAAATTAACCCTCGCCCGTAAACGGTGTTTTGCCACCTTCGCCCATGCAGGGGGGGGGGGGGGTTGGTGCGACCCCCCCTGGCGTTTGAAAACGGAGCGTCGTAGAGCTTAGCGGAAAAGACCAACGGATTGCTCTCAACGAGATCTCGCGATTGGTGATATATTTTTTTGTCCTAGGTCAACATTTAACCTATTTATGACCGGCCAAAGGTCATATTTTCGGAAAAATCTAACTTTTTCAGATTTCCGCGCCGATTGCGGCAAAACGGTAAGAGATATCGACTTGAAACCTTCACTATCGTGATCATTGATCAATTCTCTATCGTTTGGTGTGTATTTTGATGTCATAGCTCTAAAAATGATGCGTTGGGAGCATCGGAAGGCTGCAAGGTCATTTGTGCATTGGGTCACGTCAGGCGTGTGATGTCACTGACCTGACCCTGACCCAAAATGAACTACAAGAAACAACCGACGATGCCTGAAATGGATAGCAAATTCGAATTCAGGGCATCAAAATACCCCGAAAAGGCATACAAGTGCAAGAAGTCATTACAGGTCAACCGAGGTCACTGACCTTACCTTGACCTTTAGTAACCTTCAAAATGTCAACGGACATTGTGCCAATGTCAAATCAGCCAATTGTGATTCTAAAACAATCCATCAGTGTGTCAGGTCAGTCGGCATTTATACCAATGTGAAGCAATCTCCAATTTAGCGTAAATCTGGCCGGAGGTTGTTCCTCTTATGACGTCATAACTCCGTGACCTGACATGACCTTGACAAAAAAATACCAAAAGTTGCGCAAAGGATGCCCCATAGCCATAGGGTACTGAAAATTTGAGCAGGCTATCTGAAACGGTTCGGCGTGTAGCTAAGAAAAACCTCAGGGGGGGGGGGTTGCACCACCCCCCCCCCCTACATGGGCGAGGGTTAAGTCTCATAAAGTTTAATTTGCTTTTCACTTTCTTTAATTTGCATTTTAATTTGCATGAGAGTTGTTTAAAACCATGTATATATGATATTATGTACAGTGTACACTCATTTCACTTGATAGCAGCGATTAGGCCTTAAATTTTCGTTTATGGTGGCTTCTCTGCATTTGACGCTATAAGCACAAATCAAACAAACATTTCACTTATTAATCCTTAGCTTACAAAATGTTTCGGGATCGCCGAAGCAACGAAGCATCAAACGATTGAAGTTTGAAGTGACAAAACCATATTTGACAGTTTTAGCAGAGATTTTGTACTTACATAATACAGAAATATTTCATAGGAGATATTGATTATGCTTTTAAGGAATTTATTTACTGATGGAGTTAAGTGCTTGTGCGAGGAACATTGTAATAGTTATTTGAAAATATATAAGCATGACCTTTCCTCGATATTGAATAAAAAAAGTGCCGAAAAATGTACTTTATTGACAGAAAATATGTGATATTTCGGCCACTGGCCTTTGTCGAACATATATAATCAAGATAAACAATAGTTTCGTTTCGCCGCATCGCGTTCCAACCAGGTCCAACTGCCTCTACAAAATTACGTACATCAGTTCGTGACAAAATCGATATCGTACCACTGTAACAAAGTATTATAATTCCGTTGAAAGGTGAAAACTCTATCTATGAGAACACAGGTTTAGATACACCTACCGGCCAATAACAATACCTATAATCAGGTTTAGATACCTTCATAAAGCTAGAAAATCATGACAAAGGCTTTAGACCGAAAGAAAGTAAGGACAGTTTAAGACGAAATTATCCTAACATCTGTGAAGACCGCGTGTGGAAGGTGAGTCTATACAAATCAAATGAAAACAAGCACATCAATAAACAATCCAAATCACTAATACATATCTCAAAGCAGTTCGCACAACACATATAAACACATGTACAATGTACATACATATAATTTCACAGGATAGGCCATGACGAGTCGTTACTGTTTAGACGTGGGCGGTGGTTCCTGATCATCAAAGACTCGGCTATTTTTCGATCCGGGTGGTCCTTAGACCTGTACATGACTTTCACAGTGAGAGGTACTTTGCCATCTACTGAAATATTAGAGTGGGAGGCCTGGAAATGCTCTCCCATGGGAGTATCTGGAGTTCTATTTTTGAGGTCACGTACATGCTCGTTGAAGCGCAGTCGCAGGGGGCGCTTCGTTTCACCTATGTACACACAGTCATGTCCATCCTGGCGACAAAGTTCACATCTAATTTCATATACAACATTTTTCTGTGTACAATCCCCCACGAACCCAGTTGAACATGTGTGGCATCTCCTACCCCCCGGACAGACTGGCTTCGACATAGCGGATCGTACTAGTTTGTTTTTTATTTTTTCCTTGTTTTGCCACGCCACCCGTATGTCTAAGTCTGATCTTTTGACCTTACTTTTAATCTTGCACAGCAGCTCCTCGTCTATGTATGGTAGACAAAGGAACCCGTCAAACTGCGCTCGGCGCTGATGCCCATCAGCTGAAGGTCTTCTCTGTGCTCTCGCCTCTCGCAGAAGCCTTCGTAGAATGTGATTAGGGTACCCATTTTTTGACAGAAGTGTCCATACTTTTCGTATACTTTCCAGTCCTCTGTTTTTTTCGGCGGTAGATGAGTTCCGAATCGCCCGTTGAAATTGACTCCTAGCCATGTTATATTTTGTCACGGTGGGATGCGCTGAATGAGACTCTTGATTATATATGTTCGACAAAGGCCAGTGGCCGAAATATCACATATTTTCTGTCAATAAAGTACATTTTTCGGCACTTTTTTTATTCAATATCGAGGAAAGGTCATGCTTATATATTTTCGAATTTATTTACTCTTCACCTACATGTACGTACAAGCGTAAATAATTAGCCTATAGTTCTTACTGTCCAAGTTAAAGAACATAAAAATGGCTTATTATCATAACTCTCAGAAATAAGGGATCACAATTTCCATTCCAACTTAAATATGGAAACCAAACATAGACCCAGTTCTGGGCTAACTGATCGATTTATGCTCTGAGGCCATTATTCTATGAAAATCTTGGATCTACGGGACATTTTTCAATGCCTGGTGGTAATGTTTGTGCTAGATTATAAGAAGTACATACCTGCTGTAACAATGATATTTTTCGTTTGTTTCACACAAAGAAGCTTGCATGGATAAAAATGGGTTGCTAAAGTGTCTTACGGAATGACGCATTAAAAGCAAACATAGAATAATCATGAACAAAGTATTTTCATCGACTCTATTTAATATTCCAGCGACAATTTTAACAGAAGCATTTCAACGTTAATTTCTTTAAAAAAAAAACTCATGTAAACCACAAAATTTATAGAAATTTATAATAAAGACAAAGTGACGCAATGTCATAAGAATTTAGAGAAATGCACTGATCTCCTCTTAACAGGACCACGAGCCCCATGAGATCGAGTTCCACTCACAACTTACCCTCAGTGGACCCACGGAGTACTGACTCTTCTCAACAGCGTCTCGCCGATATCTGAAGCCGCCCTTGCAAACAACCATGTGTATACATCTGCACGTCACACATGCTGCTCTTTCCAAGGCCATGTTGACTTTGTTGAGGCCCTTGAACGACTGGCACCGATACAGGGCATTTCGCTGGGTCGACGATAGGTGCTTCGAAATCGACGCCTAAAATAGGTACATAACGGGTGGTCAGTATGAAACTGGACAAAATTTGATTAAGCATAGCATCTCCAATTATAGACAGATTTTAATTATTTTTGGCAGGTGAATACTTCCAGTTATTATATATTACCAGCTCAGATTTCAACTTTCTGCTATTAACTAGAAGAAAACAATGCGCCGGTATGTCAGCAAGCGTTCTAGGACCTGTTCGCGCAAGTTTGTGAAAATAACACAAATCACAAAAATGCTTCCATTATGCGTCACATTACGCCATAGGGTGTAACCAGATCTTAAGAAAATGTGATCATCGATAAATTCTGAGGACTTGCAGGTGTTTTACATGGTGGGAACGGCAAGGCCACCAAGAAAATGCTCATTCAGCACCGGAAGAAACAAACCGGCGCCGTCACCGAACAGTTGGGGCTCTCCTTGTGATGTCTGGGAAGAAATTTTGGAAGCTTCAAAACATATGACCAGTTAATGTGTCAACAAGTAGGAATCAGGTACAAAAATGGGATAAAGGTGACGGAGGCACAATTTCGTACGCAGAAAACCCGCCTGCGCCGTCTGTCACAGGGTCCAATACAGGGTAGCAAAAAACATGAAAAACATGGAGGTGCATATGGACGAAGAATCTTACTTCACCTGCAGACGCTGCAGTGGCAGCCAAATGCCTCTTCCATTGCCGAATTTTACACCTCAGCTGGTGGAGACACTATTCAACATGTGGATCGCACCTTCGCTTTCGACCTGAGAGCAAGCATCCACCCGAGATGCCCGTCTGGCTTGCCATGAGTCCGAGGGTCTCACGCGTCCAGTAACTTGCCGAGTACAGGCAATGTAAAGGGCGAACTGTGCTATGAAAAGTGTTTGAATGGCGTGTTGTTACCAGTTATTGAGTCTCAGAACACAGAGCATGATGCTCTGTCAGGTTCCGACCTTGCAACAGTCACAGTACGCGCGCTAGAACACGAAAGTTCTTGAGGAGGCTGGGGTGCCCGAAATAGCACGTGACATGAGCCCGCCATGGACTCCTCAGATTTAGCCCATTGAGAACCTGTGGGGCTCATCGAACAGAAAGTGTGTAAGGGAAGGTGACAGGTCAGCTGAAACGCACAATTGAAGCGGAGAATCCAGCAGGCCATCCGTCAAATCGACCCGGAGGTGCCGCGAAAGACAATAGCGGGGCTGCCAGCGCGCGTGCGCTTGGAGGCTGACAGAGGTCCAGTGTCGCACATATATTAGGGCGAGCGGGATCACAACAAAATAATGGCACGGTAACGCGATTTTCGTTGCTTTCCCTTGAAAACTTTTGACACAGTAACAATTCAAACTTTGTCCAGTTTCATACTGACCACCCGTTATGTCGGACACACCTTGAGATGCGTGAAGGAGTAAACAATGCGCGATCTATGGGAAGATTGTGTGTTGTGTTGTTCGCCTGATAAAATGTATAAAAAAGTCAAACAAGTATTAAGCGCTAAATCAACTTCACGTTTCTTTATTTTGGCACGACGTGACTTTTTACGGAGCGAGTGAAGCGAGCGGAGTCTCATACTGAATTAAGGGAAAATCCTGAGTATGAGCGGCCGGCCGGCCGTGGGGACGCTCTTCAAAAGCTAATATCTTAGGAACGGGACATCCGATTGACAAGCGGTCTTCTTTACTGAATGTCACTTGGACGTAAAAGTTCTGTGGTGTGATGGCCACCATGCGTTCTTGCCAACCACCGCACGTGGCGCGTGGTAAAGTTGGACATTTTTTAAGAACCATCAAAATTGCAACCTCAATAACGGCACAACGGTTGGGCCGATTGAATTGAAACTCGGTACACAGTTAGGTCTCCATCAGATAATTCATCTGCACACTGCATGTGTTAAGGTTGGGGTGCTACAGCACGTGCGCACGTGCAGGGGCGCTCCCAGCTCTCGAGAACGGCTGGGCCGATTGCGCTCAAATTTGGTACACGGCTGGGGACCAGTTAGAAGGGTGCCGTGCAAAAGTCAGTTTGGACCCCGCTTGCACGTGCGCACGTGCAGTGTGCCGCTTCCAGATCTCGAGAACGGCTAGGCCGATTGCGCTGAAATTTGGCACATCGCTAAAGACCGGTTAGTAGGGTGCAGTGCACAAGTTAGTTGGAGGTACCCCCTCGCAATTTCGCATGTGCAAGGCCCATCCTCTCGCTCGCTCCGTTGGTCGCCCAAAAGGCGTTTTACTGGTCAAAAGGCGTAAAGTCAAACAAGTATTGAGCGCTAAATCAACTTCACGTTTCTTTATTTTGGCACGACGTGACTTTAATATGAGCAAATCTTAGACTGATTGATCCAGGAAAATCAAATAAGATGGACAATGCAGCACGCAATAGGGGAAGTTGGGGGAACGCCGAAGACTTTTTTTCTGACGCCCGTAGCACGCAAGGTAGACAACATAAGCTATTCTTGTTGGCGTCATTCGAGAGGCCAGTCTTTTGCCTTTCAAACATACCAGGCGCATTTGATGAATTCGCATACCGTTAAGCGCACAAACTAAAAATATCAAAGAAGTGACTTTTTCGGCGTTGCCCCGGACTGCGGGGAAAGCCGAAAATGGGAGAAATGATCTACGGGGAATGCCGACATTGATGTTTTGCCATTTTATCTCAAACTTTATCCAGAATTCATCAAAGCTGACACGCGTTTTAAGAGCTTGAGGATGCGGTGCACACTGGAAGTTATAATTGTGTGATATAATAAGAACATGCCAGGTAAATCATTCCTTATAGGTAACAGGCCGTTGTGTCGGTTGAAAGTGTAATTTGTGTGACTAAAAATACGCGTTGCTATTCTACAGCAGTAAAGTCCACGTAGCGTGCTTTTAACACGTGCGTAATCGCACGTTTCCGGCATTACACAGCCTGCCATACTTTCATTTGCAGGCCCATAACTTTTCAACGTGCTGTATAAATTTCAAATAGGCAGCACACTTATGCAAAGACATGCTAAAGATTACTTGACCGAATTGGCCAGACAAACGGTAGCATAATGAGTAACAAATGCAGCTTCAAAGGCGCATGTAGTACAAGGGAAACGTACCTTGAAAACGCTCTTGGCGCCCTCACAGTCGAAGTATTCCGAATGACGGCTCGTAACAAACATGCGATAATTGTAGTCACTTAAGCTTCAGAGCATCACTGACAGGTGGCATCCATGTCTCACGGGTTTCGAAATATCTCGAATTTCGGCTTTGCCCCAACTCCGGCATTGCCCCAACTTCCCCTATCTTATCTTACTGTCTTTTCTCATACACTGCAAGGTCATGCCTACCTTGAAACTCAATATCTGTCCTTCAATGAGACGTCAGAATTTCTGTCGCAAGCCTTCATGAAGCGCGTTTCATATGGGAAACTGTCACCTGACGCGGTCAGCATCTCTGCAATCAGCGGCGACCGCCTGCAGTGTGACGGTCCGATGGCCGGGTGTGGCCAGCGGCGTCACACGGCTGTCACGAGCGTCACGGGGCGCATCTTCAGCTCACCACCGTGTCACCAAAGGTGAGCCCAACATCCCGCTGAATGACTGATGAAAAGGGAGGTCCAAGCTGACGTCAACTTATAGGCACAACAGATGATAACACGACTGAATATGCCAGCCACTGAATTTAAGTACATATAATATCGCTCCTTTATTCTTTGTTCTGTATCTTTCATGGGAAAAGATATTAACTACAAATATGAAGAAGGCAAAATCGCAGGTGTTAAGTGCATTAAATGCAGAGAGGCTTAAGTGCTGCAGTATTTGCGTTCCACACTTAACGACATTTTAACGGCCTTTAACAGGAACATGTTGTTTTTCAGATGATGGTCCTTACATGTGTGTTGCTGGTGTCATCGTATTTGGTAAGTTGCAACTTAGCTTCATTTGTGAAGCGTTCTCCACAGCGCTGTCAAAAAGTCTTCATCACAAAGTCTCACAGCGTTATCTCTAGCAACATTTGCATTAGAAAACTGAGCAGTTGAGCACGCCTATTGAATATATTCTGGCACTGGATAAAAATCGTTCCAAAATCGCTTCATCACCTTCAACAATGTTGACCTTTAGAGTTTAAGCGCCATGCCCCTGATATAGTCCAGGCTCCAAATATCACGCACATGACCTCTGCCGCTGTGACCCGTGATCAGGTCGGGCCGGCGAGCGGCCACGGTCGCCTCTGGGACCCTCCGTGTCGTGCCACCATGTGGCGATGGGGGTACAACACGCCGGCCGACTACAACGACAACCAGCTCTTCTGCGGCGGAAAGGACGTAAGTGAAGGACGAGGTCCTGGGCTGGCTCAGGTCAGAGTGAGATAGACTTTCCCACAATAAAAGACTGGAGGCAAAGGTGTCAGGATGTTCCACCCCTCACAGCCAACAGTCAACTGAAACGACAGCCGTGCCACTTATCACGCAAGTTTAGTGACAGGATCTCCCGTTGCCCTCATGAGCAGCGGTTAATGGTTATGCTTAATTGCATGAGAAGTGGCTTAGAGTCGGTTCCTAGCTTCATTCACATGGTTTGTGCTTTACTGTTCGAGCAGCACCAACAGCATGACATGGGCGGGAAGTGCGGCATCTGTGGCGACCCTTACGACGAGTCTCAGCCGCGCACTCACGAGATCGGAGGGCCCTACTACAAGGGCATCATCGTCAGCAACTATACCGTCGGCCAGGTGAGGGCTGGGTCATTGATATCACTATATCTAATGCATTAGAATGTAGCATCTTTTCCCAAAACCCTGTATCTGGGGGCATTGGGCATGGATATTGGATGAGGTATATTGACAATGCGCTCCGTCTTGATGAACACTATAAATGACAGTGAAATAACGAGTTTGAGTTTCCATATATAGTGTAACATTGGCAACAGAAAAGTTGGTCCAGCGTTACTGCTCAATATGGCCCCCACTTGCTCATCCATCACTACATCACGATCGTTTTGTTTTCATATTTACAGGAGATTGAGGTGGTCGTTACCATCACAGCCAACCATCTGGGCTTCTTCCAATTCAAGATCTGTGAAGTGCCCGGCTTTGACACCGAGGCCACACAAGAGTGTCTGGATAAGTAAGCCCTCGTCAGGATCCGTGAGGTTTCGGGTACACCGTACAGTCAATGGCCAATGCTGTTATCTCTGCAAACTTATGTGTTGTTATTTTTTAGGTGGAGGGCGTGTATTGCCTCTCCCTTCAAGCTTTCGTGCCTTTCAGCTCAGTCTTCTTTTGAAAATCTTCAATATCTCACTTCCCAGACCTCAAAACCTTTTGCCTATGCAGTGCTTAAAACACTCACCCTAGATAAAGCGGCATAATATCGAGACACTTGTGAAAGGCTCTTTCACTATTCTAGGAACATTCTGAAGCTGGCTGGCTCGGACTCCACCAAATACTACATCACAGATGAGGTGCGCGATTTCGTGGTCAACCTGCAGCTGCCCGAGGACCTCGAGTGTGAACACTGCGTCTTCCAGGTAGGTTTCTATGTGACTGAACAACTGAATTTTTTAGCAGAATGTAGGGAATGAAAATATTCGCACATTGCTTGTAAAAAGAAAACTCGACGGACTCAACCTGCAACAATTTCTGGTGCGTTTATGTATTTATTTGCAGTATGTTCCCTTCACTCCCTCAATCGCCTTCACACGGAACAAGTGTCATTCATTGACACTGATTCATTGTCATTCATTGATACTTTGCACAGCAGTGATAGAGACAACGAAAGCCGTTCCCCAATGACTGGCTACGTCTCATGTGTCCTCAGTGGCGGTACCACGGCGGTAACGACTGGGGGCTCTGTCCAAACGGTACCGGAATGGACGGCTGCGGCCCCCAGGAGGAGTTCTACGGCTGTGCCGATGTCTCCGTCCTGCCTCCCGGTGTCATCGAGTGAGACAATGAGACATACCGGCTCGGAGGGGGGGATATGGTTGTGACGTGACCAAAGCCACGCTTTATTTGACCGAAAAGAGAGAGAATTCAGGAGTTTATAACGGCCATCTCATAAATGAAAGGGACCATGTTGCAACTCGCTTGCGATGGCAGACACAAGAGAGGTGTTGGCGTATTTTTCACAGTCTGAGTCAGACTTTGGATATTAACGAACAAAACGAAAGTGCCATCGAAGGACTCAGCTAATGAACCACGTAAATTTATTAACACGAGCAGTTGTTATCGAAGCTCATGAGTAGGTATATCATTGCCAATGTCAATTGAGCTATTCGTTTTCAACTCCTAACTGTAAGCATTAACTCATGCCAATATGCATTTGCAGGCCTGTGCTCACCAAACTACCAGTCAACTAGAAATAAGAGGAACGACGGTGCAGTGTGTTCAGTCTACTGCTCTTCAAAAGAGCAACAGCCGTGTCCGATGCCATCACTTCCATTCAACTCTGGCATCGTTATCGTTGGTGCGATGGAAATATTCGGGTCTTCAAACTCAAAGAATGGTTATAGTTTGTGATCGAGTGTCTGGATAAATAAATACACTGCAAAAACAGATGTGGTTTTTATCCTGTTTTATCTTTGTCAATTTTCCTCAGATTAACTTTCTTTTACATTGAAGGATCGTATCAAATAGTGAAAGAAACTGATCTGATACCACATATGCATTGCAAACTAAAACCCAGCTGTTGTTATTTCGCCCGTCCATGGTCTCCCGTGTATGACCCTGAGGCGGCCAATGGTCACAAATGTTCACATACATGTGCCATCGCCGCACCCACCCAATCTTACCGGACGGGGCGCGCGCGGCGGGAGGGGCAGTTCATTTAACATACGTGTGCACCAGCATGGTGGGTTGGCTCCGGCTGCGCTTCTAACTGACAAATGCTCATACATGAACACCAAATATCGTCATTTGGTGTTCATGTATTATGCCGTCATGCCGTCAAACAAAGCTTAATGAAAGATAAATCTAGTTTTTGCAATTTATGATTTGCAATGAAAATGTTCCCAGATCATAACTAGACAAGCTCATGGTTCTAGCGATGGATCATTACGTTGAGTACCTACATATATAAACCTCGAAAAGTTTTAAAAGCTAAACCTGCATCGGAAGTATAGAGGTCAATACGTGTAACGACCATTATCAGTGGCTCCAGCAGCACAGGACTACTGCCCTTGCCTCATACCATTACCTAGCCACTCATTCAAATGCTGAGGTCCATTTAAAGCTTGGACTGAGTGCCACTGCCTTGTAACTTGTATGGGCAACTTGTAAGGGCACCATATAACTTGCATGGGCGCTGTAAAGCTTTATTGTTGCGGTGCGCTTATTCACAACCATCACCATCATCGCCGTCGTCAAAAGCTGGAGGGACTGGACGGTGACGGAACACCAAGCCGGCGCACCCGATTAGGGCCAATCTTGGTGACCTATAGTAGGAGAGGTCACCAAGCTGTACCGGCCGGCCGATCTGTATGTAGCTCACACCGTTGAAGCTTTTGTAGTGTCTGTTTTTGTAGGTATCTTATGTAACTATAGGAAACCTCACAGCTCAAGGCCAAGCCTGCGAGCGTCTGCAGCCGGTGTTTTTACGAGACGTGTCTGAACAGGGAGCAGTCTGCATTGGTATGTGACTCCACTTGAGTAGCATGCGACATACCTGCTTGCATGACAGTCAATTGCGCGTGCATTTTAAACAAGATGCAGTTCAATGAAGCTTTGTTATCCTTGTTTGTGGCAATTAATATTTGCGATTTGTGGTAGCCAGCATTCAAGGTCTCATCCACAAATGGTCTCATGAAACCCACTCTTAATTGGGTGGGCTGTAGAAAAATGCTTGAAAATTTAGCTGAACTAATATAAAATTGTCAGATTTGTGTTCCGTCTAAAAGACCGTGAACGTGAGGGTGAATGTACCCGAGTTGACAGGTCAACAGGTTACCAGACCAGATGAGCTCGATCTGGCCGGTGGGCGCGGTTACAGGGACTCACTAAGCTGGATCTCGTGGTCTGGAGTTCCTCTCCTTGCTATCATCAGTGACCAGTATTATCCTCCGAGATTATGCTAACCCTTGTGACGCCCTCTCACTCGCTGTTCAGAGTCCATTCCAGCATGACATGCGGACTGACTGCGGAGCTGAAGAGCCGATCGCACCGCACGGCTAAAACGAACGCCTGGCGGATAGGCTGTGCCGCCGCACACTGCGACAGCGGCGGCCAGGCCATGGTGTCCCAGTACATTTCAGTTTTCTTTCCTTTTTTTATTATCACAGCAGCGAATCATTCAGTTGTCTTCTACCCTCGGCGAGAGCTGAGTCAGAAACCTCACAGATACGTCCATGACAGTCATACGAGTTGCAAGCCGCGTATGTTGCAAGCCAGCGAGTTTCCAGCTGGGTGCTTCCGGCGAGCTTCCGACTGTGAGACAGCTGGCTCATCTGCTGCGGTACACTAGCACCGAGCATGCTTTGCTTGTCTGCCCCTCGGCAGTCCTCATAGGACCCGGAAGGCTGTGAATCGGTCGGCAACGGTGGAAAACTCGTGGGCAACGGTGGAAAACTGACCAGCTGGTGCCGTCTCCCAAAGGCGCAGATAGCACTGGGAATATATATGCCGGCTCGATTTATCCTAGCCTCAGTGCAGCTGGTCTGCCCAATCGTCTACCATCAACTGAGCTTCGTGGGGCCGCCGGCGGCAACCGAAGGTCGGTCGCATCACAGGACACAGTTCAAAATCATCAGATCGCCCGAATCGTTTTGAAAATTGATTAGCTTCATTATGTTCCGTTAAAGCAAATAAAATCTATAAAATGCTCCTTTTATTTCTTTTGTAATTTTACCACGGTATGTTCCATTCACCAGCTAATCTTGTACAAACATGGCTTTGTTATTGGAACTCGATGATCTGTAACGGATACCTGTCCCTGATTAGTTACACCTGACGGTTCACACTGTGATATCATATCAGATACGACGACGACGTTTTTACGCTTTTCGGCAGATTTGTTGTTTTAGCATAGTTTTCATAACTATAACTTTTCATTTATTATTAAGATTTATTATATATAATATTAGCTATAATGTTATTATATATTCGTTCATTTATCTATATCCTGAAGCTCATTCCGGTTGAACGCATGCCTGAACTTGGGTAAAATAAAGGAAGATATGACGGTGACTGACAGCGCTGGACATCGACGAGTTACGACATCGTTTAGGGTATGCTGGCTGACAGTGCACATCTGGCATGATGACTGACTGACCTCAGACCTGACATGCCTAACATGTTGACAGACTGACCTGACACACCCGATCTGCTTATACAAGTCCGACGCATCTGAACTGCTGGTTCAGTTCTGTTCAGTTCAGTTCAGTATATTTTGTTAACCAAGAACAAAAAACATCGGAGAAAATAATCGCGGATCGGCGCAAAAGCAAAATGCTTAAATCAAAGCGCCTTTCCCACAAGACATAAACACAAATAAACGCACAAAAAAAGAAAATATTAACACGAAAATTAAGTGCAAAATAAAACCACCTGGCCACAGGTCACGACGGCCCCGCCAGCAGCCCTGGTCTGGTCTGAGGTTGACCTGACGGCCTCCCTAAGCAGTCCTCTCTTGACTCTTTGTTTCCGCCGTATGACACTGAGACTTCAGTCCGATCTCTTTCAGATGGGATCGGTCACCTTTACGGGAGTGTGGTGCATAGCGAGTCTGGTGAGTGGTCACTCCGTGCTGAATATTTTAGAACAAATACGTTATCGATGCAAGTGACTTTACTGCAACAAGATAGAACGTCACGGAAACTTTTCTTAACGGATTTTCGCGACCTTGTTTGTTCGTGTCTCCCCTGGGTTTGTTAATAGTGAAGACGTTTGTCAAAGTTTCTAGTGCCTGTTTGTATCTGCCACTCCGTCTCACGTCTATCCCAGTGCCTGTGTTTCACGCCTCTCCCGGTATTGAGGTTTCACGATCGTCTCTCTGTGTTCACCCGGTCAGCTGGTGGCCGTTAGCGGTCACGGCCGCCTCCAGGACCCGCCGTGTCGCGCCTCCATGTGGAGGTTCGGTTACGACACGCTGCCCGACTACACAGACAACCAGCTCTTCTGCGGCGGCAAGGACGTGAGTCGACAGCCAAAGACCGGCCCGCAGCCTGGAGTCTAGCTAGCTGTGACAATTTATCATTTCCATACAGGTCCAAGTCCCAATACCGAAAGCTCGGTAGCTTATTACTCAGCCAAATGTTTTAATCGAAGCTTGTTATGCCTCGATACTGAATTGCTGCTATTGATAATCTAAAAATGAAAATGCACGTAAAGTGTGAACCTGTCCCCCGGTCTAACAGTAATCCTCTGCTGCCGGCTCTTCACGGGACAGCACGAAGAGGACATGGGCGGAAAGTGCGGTATCTGCGGCGACCCGTATGACGAGCCTCAGCCGCGCACTCACGAGATCGGAGGGCCCTACTACAAGGGCTACTTGGTGCAAAACTATACCTCCGGAGAGGTAAATACGATCTTCGTAATGCATACGATATAATATATGATAAGAACGTAATAATGAAGTAATAAGTAGATAAGTAAGTAATAAGTAGCAGACATCCGTTTTGGCAAACGACTAGGTTGTATCTGTTGCAAAGCTTAGACAAAATATTGGCTTGAAACGGTATTTTTATGTAAGGCCTCACTTTAACGTATGAAATGTCCACCAACGACCTTACGTATTCGGCCAGTGGAGGTGACTATGTCCGTCAGCATCTAAAATTGCGTCTGTCACTACGGGTAGTGAGGGTGGCCGTCAACATCTGACAATTGTCTGTCACATCTAACCTTTGTCTGTCACCACAGGTGGTGACGGTAACCGTCAACCTCACGGCCAACCACCTGGGCTTCTTCCAGTTCAAGATCTGCCCCGTCGAGGGCTTCGAAACCGAGGCCACTCAGGATTGCTTGGATGAGTAATTACCATAGCAAATGATTCATCATTCTACGTCTTTTTTTGCGGATTAGGGGCGCAACCAATATGTGTTAACAATGAACGTTTAATCTGAATTCTCATTCTTGGTGGCAGTGGCGCAGTCTGCTGAATGTAAGCCATCCAATCAGCAGGAGGGAAGACCGTTATGGCTTCCTATTAGCATATGTTTCCCTCTTTGGAACCCTTAATAGCAACCCCTCACGCCCTCATAATGCGGCTGAACTTCACCTGAGCTCTCAGCTGGACGCTCCAGAGTCTATTTTGTTGGGGTTGAGGGGCGTTTCGGCGGCGAGGCCATCGCTTGCGCTCAGTGGACATAGAACATTCAGTGCTCATGCCCCGTTCTAACATCCTATCAACCATTCGAGCATGATACCTTCTTCTATTTTATTTTATTATATCTAGATCTACCATTCTACCGCTTCGCCCCTCCGTGTGGCCCTCAGGGGTATCCTGGAGATTGCCGGCACCGGCTCCACCGACTACTACGTCACCGACGAGACGAAGCCGTTTTATGTGGACGTACAGCTGCCGACCGACCTCGAGTGCGAGCACTGCGTCTTCCAGGTACTGTCCTCTCGCAATTAATCATGGGAATGTGTTAATCTGAGACTAAATGCTTCATCAGTTTTGCATCAGTTGGTCACCCCAAGTGTGAAGTAACGTATCTGAAGATATCGCGGGTGGCTTATTAATTTCTAACTTCTTTAGGCCCCTGGATTCTCCATTTGACACCAGCGTTTTCTAAGCTCGATCTAACAGGCTTCTACCAAAATCAAAGTAAATATCCCTACTCGCCGCTGTATACGACGTAATTATCTTCACCCCCGCCCTTTTTCGTTGTACACAGTGGCGCTACCACTGCGGCAACTCGTGGGGCCACTGCGACAACGGCACAGACGGCATGGGCTGCGGCCCCCAGGAGGAGTTCTACGGCTGTGCAGACGTGTCCGTTCATCCCCCGGCCGGACGGTAAGTGCGTCAGGGCGGAGAGCCGGGATTTGGTGGGACAGTTGTGGAACCCGTGGGGTCGTCTGAAAACGTCGTGTCCGGCAAATTATGACATGATTTAAAATATTCAGCCGCATGAGGTTCCGCAAACGTTGGCTTAGTCCTGAAATCGGCCACGTTTCTGAACTGACACGGCTAATGGCTGCACCCTTTATAGTCTCCGTAAACTCATAGACATAACAAAACCCCGGCTGTGGCGTTTGAGTTGCATCAACTATGTACTCCTTGTAAAGGTCAGGCCATCCATTTGCACAGCCCAGGGGGTACCCAGCAACCCAGCCAGCCATAACATCTGGAAAGCGCACATCATCCCACGTCTTTCAACATCCTGAGTAGTGAGTTTGTTTGGATACAGGAGGTTTGGCCGTACAGACCACTGTATCACATTACCAGTGACCTTTACCATTTCGGGACTTTGAACTTCGGCAGGCTGGTACGTGTAATGTGCACTCGGCACAAGTAATATGTTGGGATTAGTGTGATTTATGTAACATATTTCTTTCCCAGAGAGCCCTTGGAACTCTTCCCCATTCCGCTGGACAAGATCAGCGCCGAAGAAGAGAAGAGTCGACTATGAACGCCTGGTGATGACGCTCAGCTATGTAATAACATCGCATGGAGAAATAGATGGTGGACTGGCAATAGACACGCGTTATGACGGTAACGTTTTGGCAGACAACCATTAAACCTACTTTTGTTACATAATAATGCCATTCATTGAATCGAACGACTTTATGACAGGAAAAAATGCAACCTTTTCTCAAACCTTAACCACATTGTACGCGAGATGCAGTCCCACTAACTCCTTATTTTTGCCATACTCGGCCATTCAGAGCCATCATACGTTATCCTCTGCAGGACTATGTATTTGTAACAAACAGCTCCAAAATGGCAATGTTTATGACAATGAGCGACCCACACCATCACATCGGTTTCACCTCCACGTCTGTTCAGACTCGTCCCAGAAATTCGTCAACGTCCAGTCCTGGTGCCACGAGAAACCACGATATGATGGGATGCGGGCGTGAATGATGCGTACATAGCTCACCTTCCGCCACCAGCGGTCAACCGGTCAAGGCCGGCGATTGGTCACCCTTCTCGGGTCCAGCACCTTTCGGCCACGATCGAACCTATTCTCCCCCTCAGAAAGCCGTTAGAGATAACAGCTAGCCTTCGCTCTCTTCAAGAAAAGCTGCTTGGGCTAACAGATAGCCTCCGCTCTGAAAAAGCCGCTTGAGGTACCAGACGATCCTCTGAACGGCCAACACACCCACTGTCTCACCGTCCCTTTCTTCTTCCATCCCCGTGCCATCCGATCAAACCCCGAGCGTTTTTCGGGCGGCCAGCACGGTCTGGACCAGTGCGGCGATCTGATCACCCTGAGCGGCCAGCTCGGTTTTGAGCAGAGTACGCTGAGCGGAAGACAGCGCCGCCAGCTGCTGGTCCTGCCGCTGCTCGTTGACCTGCTGGAGGGACACCTGTGGGCGGAGAGGGGTGTTATAGCGAGTTAAAGTCGATGTGGTGTTGATTAAGAGATGAAGAGAGAAATGAAAACAGAGGCTTCGAGGAGCATAACTCCTTCCTAGTCAAGAAACATTAGTGCAACTAAACTAAACAACTAAATTTGATGCATTATCATGGTAAGCAGCTGCTAGGCTAGGGACATACTATTGAAAACCACACGGATGTAAACGGCAGCATTATGGGCATGCGTGACCCCATTTGATTACGTTTAAAGTACGTTTGAGTACGTTTTAAAATTGCACATCCAAGCTATCGTCACAAACGCTAACATGCCCTCTACCGCACCTGTCTCTTCTGATAGTCGAACTTGGCCTGGAGGGCGTCCAGCCGCGCCTGTAGCTCCGACATGTCGCCGAGCTCTTTCAGCTCGCGCGAGACGGCCCTCTCGGCGTCCGAGAGTACGGGAACACCCTGCTGGCACCGGCGGAACACCGTCTCCGCACTGCGGGAGCACAGGGAGTTTTGATTTAGGCGCATCATGGATGGTCCGGAGCGCAGCGTCGGGGACGTGGAACATCGCATCGTATCATACAGCCGTGATTACGAAAACCAGAGGTAGCTTGCGTTGTTACATAAAACACTGATTGCGTTGAAAACAGTTGCTGAAAACGCACTTAGATTAAGTTGAACATCCAAGTTAACGAGATGCTTCAAATCTAGCAGAAAGCTGCACCTCTATACCGTTCGGCGCTACCCCAAGCATCCCTCAGCAGCCCATCAGGATCCTGTATCTCTATTCCTGCTCCAGGCTCTCCCCTCTTACTCACCGGTCCAGCAGAGTCCTGTGGCTCTCCTCCAGCTGCCGCCACCGGTCCACGATCTCCAGCGCCCGGCTGTGCAGCCGCTGCTGCTGCTGCTCCAGCTGATGCGCCTCGGACAGCTGCTGCTGCTGCAGCCGGCGCAGCGCGTCCGTCTGCTGCTGGAGAGCTGCGCGCGCCAGCTGCTGGCGCTGTATGTACTCTGTGCGCAGCCGGTGCGCGGCGCGAGAGGCCAGCTCCAGTCGCTCGGCGCTGGAGGCCGGCTCGGCGGCGGCGCGCAGGACCGGCACGCTGTCTCCGCGCTCCAGGAGGCGGCGGATGTGAGCCGAGAAAGACTCGCTCTCCTGACCGCGGAAAGACGGAGAGAGTTGGTGGAGAAAGTCAGAGGCGCGGCGGGGTGGAGCTGGGCGGTCGAACAGGCGGAACATAGGGACGAATATAAGCTTCTAGTTAACCATATTAGTCACTAGACGCAACATAAATACGATCCGACAGAGTAATTCATGTGTATAAATCGTAAACATCTGAGCGAAAATGTTTAATACACAAATGGAAGTAGAGTCTGTCCGAATATCGTCGCGTCGACCTCCCGTCCAGAATGTTCCTGAACCACCGTGGGCGGTGTCGGTGTCAGGGCAGGGCGGAGGCGGGGGGGGGGGGGGGGGGGGGGGGGGGAGACGGTCCACCGGTGTTCCGCCTCCCAGCGTCTCAGTATGTGGCGCAGTACCGCTCCCCATGACCCACCTGGGCCGGTCCCACGGAGCCGGCGCTCTCATCCTCCTCAGCCAGGGTCGGCGCCGGCGGCCTGAACTTGGCCACCAGCGGCAGCAGCAGCACCTGGCGGCAGACACGCGAACTAAAGCGGCGCGCTCGGCCAGCTCGGCGGTCGGTCGGCGGAGACGTGTGGGCGGGGGTCCTGATGTCCCCTCCTCCCTCCATGATATCTAGATAGCCCAGAATCGGTGGCGATTTTCCCACGGGACCGGAGCAAGGTTTTAGCGGGCGTAGGCGGCTGTTTATCACATATCGTGCTAAGTGTACCGAGCTTTGAAGTCTCCCGCGGCGCGCAGCGTCAGAGGCTGGCATGGAGGGTTTACCAGAGACATGGAGGGTTTACAAGGAACTGGCACTCCCTGTTCCGGACAAGGATATTGGACATCTCTCAGTCCAACTATCGACGATATAACACAGGTCCCGGAAACGACATGACTGAGTCAACAGGCGATCGAACAGAAAAACTCACTAGCCGTTACGAAACAAACAAGAATGCGGATAAGACCGCGCTTTGTTAAAGATGACACATGCGCCAGTCTCACATCTCACACATAACTACACGAAATAACGCAGTTATTAGGGTGGGGTATGACCCCCTCTCTCTCTCTCTTCCTCCCTCCTTCTCACCTCGTGTGTGGCCAGTAAAACCACCATCAGCAGAGGGTGAGGTATCACCTCCTTCCCTCCCTCCCTCCTCTCTCTCTCTCTCTCTCTCTCTCTCTCTCTCTCTCTCTCTCTCTCTCTCTCTCTCTCTCTCTCTCTCTCTCTCTCTCTCTATCCCCCCCCTCTCACCTCGTGTGTGGCCAGAAGAACCACCATCAGTATCGAGACCAGAGGGTGAGGCATCACGTACCTCTCTACCTCCCTCTTCTCTTCTCTCTCTCTCTCTCTCTCCCTCCCTCCTTCTCACCTCGTGTGTGGCCAGTAAAACCACCATCAGCAGAGGGTGAGGTATGACCCCCCTCTCCCTCTCTCTCTCTCTCTCTCTCTCTCTCTCTCTCTCTCTCTCTCTCTCTCTCTCTCCCTCCCTCCTTCTCACCTCGTGTGTGGCCAGTAAAACCACCATCAGCAGAGGGTGAGGTATGACCCCCCTCTCCCTCTCTCTCTCTTCCTCTCTCCCTCTCACCTCGTGAGTGGCCAGTAAAACCACCATCAGCAGCGGGTGGGGTATAACCCCCCTCTCTCTCCCTCCCCCTCTCTCTCTTTCCCTCCCTCTCACCTCGTGAGTGGCCAGTAGAACCACCATCAGCAGCGGGTGGGGTATGACCGACAGGCCGATCACGGGGCAGGCCGGGGCGGAGCTCACGGGTCGGGTGGACACCAGGTGCTCCACGATACACGGGTGCTCGCCCAGTGGCTCGTCACTGGTCTCTGTCGACAATGGACGGAAAACAGACGTCAAATGGGGTTTGTTAAGTGCATGCACCCAAGCATAGACCTCTGTATAACTCGGTATACAGAGGTCTATGATCCAAGATCAATCAGCACCGTACACGTATCCTGCGGACTGCGATATTTATTGGTAACCTTAAGCCTGGTACTGGTATTGAACTGGTATCGGTATTGAAGGCTACTGTAGAGGATCGGTGAAGGAAAGTTGACTTACCGGGCTGCGAGGCAAACCTCTCCAAGGCAGCGATCAGCGGCATGGCGACAGCATGGACTCCGGCCGCGTGGCTGCAGAAATACCTGCCGGTACGGTAACCCCGTCAGACATCTAGCCAGAACCCAAGCCAAAAGTCTGGTAAAACACTCAGTCCGACTCCCTGTCAGACTCAGATCAGTGTCAACTGACATGTACTAGACCGCTGAGTCACTGTCGCGTCAGTGTCATAGCCACTGGTCAGTTTTGGAGGCCTGGCCAGGGGGTCACCGGTCAGGTGAGGTACAGCTTCGGGATCGTTGTCATTAGCCTCATTCAAAGGCCGGTGGAGGCCAGTGCCAAAATCAGTGACCCGGTTTCCATGGGCACCCATGATCCGGATAATTAAAAGTGGATTAGCTAATCCAGCACACTTAGATGCTAAATGAAAATCGAAATAAGGGAGTAAGTGACTACACACCTAAAGCTAATCCGCTTTGGCTTTTCGCCTGTGACGAAGAGCTCCAGGAAGGTTTAACAATTTAAATTTGGTGATGGAAACACATGGAAACGTGGTCAGTGTCATCATCCTTGACCTGCGATTGGATGCCGGCTCAGTATCATAGGTAGTGTGACAGTGTCAGTATCATTGTCAGTCAGTGTATCTAACCTGCAGTCAAAGTTCCAGCCAGTCAGTGTCAGGTCAGGCCAAGTCAAACTCACTGACCTGCAGTCGGAGGCCGGGTCAGGCCAGGTCACACCCACTGACCTGTAGTCAGAGACCGGGTCAAGTCAGGTCACAGATCACTAGCCTGCAGTTGGAGGCCGGCTCAGTCTCAGTATCGGTATCACATGCCTGCAGTTGGAGGCCGGGTCAGGTTAGGTCACACACCCACTGACCTGCAGTCGGAGGTCAGGTCAGGTCAGGTCAGGTCACACACCCACTGACCTGCAGTCGGAGGCCGGGTCGCTGTCAGGTTAGGTCAGGTCACACAGTCACTGACCTGCAGTCGGAGGCCGGGTCGCTGTCAGGTTAGGTCAGGTCACACAGCCACTGACCTGCAGTCGGAGGCCGGGTCGCGGTGCAGACGGATCGGTGACGTCATCGCGTCGTCATCGTCAGCCGGCGCCAGCACCATGTCGGGCTCGACGCTCTCGTAGACGTACAGCGATATGGCGGCCGGCTCGAGCGACAAACACGAGCTGTACCGCGACCAGGAGGCTTCAGAGGCCACCTGGGGGCAAGGAGGGATGGTTAGCTCCCGAGAAGACTCGTACCCTATCCGTGAGGAGGGGACAGGGGTAAGGTACATATCCTTCCAGGCGGTGGGGGGGGGGCATTTATTTGCCCCCCTTAGTTTTTTCGATATATTTCGAGAACCGCTGCGCCGATCGTCACCAAACTTTCAGTACCCTCCCGGTAGCAGCTAGCGCACATGGTGACCAAAAATTTTTCCAAAGGCTATGATAGGTTGGCCGCTAATGACGTCAGAGTGCCGTCATTTTTGCCATTTTCGACCCAAAAAAAGGTTTCGCGGGAAGAGCTGTCAGGCCTACAGCTTTAGAGATACAGAAAAATGTTTCAGACATAAAAGGTGTGGAATTAAGAGGGCTACAAAACTGCTATTTCGGTTTTTCAAATTTTTTGGATTTTGACCCCCAAAAATAAAAAATAGATTTTTGAATATAATAGCCAAAAAACCAAAAAAGTTTTTTGAATATCGAAAAAACCGGAATATATGTGATAGCCCCTACCGCCTTCTATCTACATACCAAATTTGAGATCGATACCTCTTTTTTTTTTTTGGCCAAGTTATAGCGAAAAAAACTGTTCAAAATTGATGACGTCAAATTTTCAAACTCAATTTTTAGCGATTTTAGACCTCGTAGCGCAAAACAAAGACCACCATTAGACTCCCCGTGACGAGCTGCATCGAATCGATACCCATTTTATGCAAAAATATCAACTTTGAAATTTGACCTTTTTTGACCTAACCTTGACCTAACCGCCACCAGAAAGTGACCTAAACCGTACCTGATGGTCTTATAACCAACACCATTGAGTTGGAAATGAAAAACTGGCCATAAAACATGCATCGCATAACCTTAGTAAAGTTGGGCTCATGTGGTGACCCTTGGTGACCTTTGGTGACCTGACCTGTGACTTGACCTGGTATGACCAGTGACCTCTAATAGCAACATATGTACTAGACAACTGACGCCTTATCGCTGATTTTCGACAAAATGCGTTTTACTCGGTGTTATAGCGCTTTCCCTCGAAGCCCCGTGAACGGTGAAACATTTTATCTTTGACCTGACCTGTGACGTCATCGGTGACCCCGAGGTCAATGAAATTTGGTTTCCCTCCACAATTTTGACAGGGCTATCGAACGCCGTTTGAATTTTCCGGATCCGTCCAGTAGTTTCGGAGATACGGGGGGGGGGGGCAAAAAAGTGCCCCCCCCCCCCACCGCGCGGAAGGTGGCTGGTAGGCCCACCGCCTGCCGGGATATGGATGTCTCTCATAAGCAACACTGGTTTACAGCATCAGCCAACTTTTCACATTTTATCTTTTTATGCCCGATCGTCTCTTAACGATTTTTTCTCATGCGAGTTACTTGTAAAATGCGCTACACCCATCTTTGTAATATAAGGGAAACAGAACGAAACCAAAAAGGGGAAGCCCGAATTCATACAGCAAAAATAGTAAAAAGACAAATGGGTTAAGAGGCAGCTGGCAGCTCACGGCACAATGAACATATGTAGATAGGTGAAATTCCATCAAGAAGAAGCCTGCTGTTTCTTAGATCAAGAAAGATCAGTTAAAAGCATGCATCCCTACATCTCCCCACCCCTATCGCTTCGTCACTCACGCCATCGTCGGCCTCGTCGGCGGGTCTGTCGAGTACGACGCAGTGGTAGAGGCGGGTTGGCGTGGCCACGACGAGCACGGCCGGCGACCCGCCTCCGACACAGAGTAGGTCACAGGCGTCCGTACCGTAGTTGTCCTCTGCCGCCGGGTGCATCGCCACCGGACCCAGCACCTGGAAACGCTCCCTGAGAACGGCGCGGAGGGGGTATGGTAACACTGCTGGAAACGCTCCCTGGGGCGGCGGAGGGGTATGGTAACACTGCTGGAAACGCTCCCTGAGAACGTCGGGAGGGTTTGGTAACTCTGCTGGAAACGCTCCCTGAGGACGACGGAGGGGTATGGTAACACTGCTGGAAAACGCTCCCTGAGAACGGCGGGGAGGGTATGGTAACACTGCTGGAAACGCTCTTTGAGGACGGAGGGAGGGGAGGGGCGGTATAGTAACATAGGACACTTCTGGAAACGCTACCTGAGGACGGCGGATGTGGTAACATGGTGCACTGCAAAATGGTATGGTATGGTAGGTAGGTAGCATAGGACACTGCTGGAAACGATCCCCGAGAATAGAGGTGGGACCTTATAGGGCGTGGTAATGCACGAGTCCTATGTAATAGGACACCGTGACTGATATCATCCCTGAGGGCGGGACAACCCGACCGGGTTTGACTAGGGCAGAAGAGAATCAAACAATAATAATAAAATAATAATAAATAGAAAATTGGCCACGGCAGCAAGGATACCTAAGGTCGTTCCCGCATGTTCATAAACCCACAAAATGCAGGCACTTATTGGTGATGATCAAATCAAGGAGTGAAATCAACATCACATCATCTCATATCAAAGTCAGAATGAATGGAATCAATGTCAGTGTATGTGCAGTGTCAGTGCAGCAAGTGACTGAGACGCGCAGCTTGTTGCTCCAATGAAGCACCCTACCTGGAAGCTGCCAAGTTGATGCAGGTGATGTATATGTCTCCGTTGCCTCGCAGTATGTACACTGGAAGTGGCTCCCGCAAATCCTCTTTCTGCTGATCCTGTAAACACAACCAAAATCAGCCATCTACCAAAACCTACACAAACAATAACTCATCCATATCACACCATGCCAGTCAGGCAGTCACACCAAACCCCCAGGACGAGCTCTACCGCCAGTTACACCAATCACAAGTTCGCCCGCTCCCAGTAGATGTCTCTGACCTGCCCATCAGCCGGCGGCGGTGGCGGCGGTGGACGGTTTCCAAAGGCAAACGACACCGCCACCTCTCCCAGCGAGCGAACGAAGGACGAGCCGGGCCGTCCTCCAAGAGAGGCCGAGTGTGTGGCGCCCAGAGGCAGCGCCTGACTGGGAGTCTGCAGGTCCGAAGACACGTCGTACACCCTGCCGGACGAGCAGAGGGAGAGTCAGAGGTGCTGCAGGGGCTTGCTGTGGGAGAGTCCGCGTTTTGGAGGCACTTGGTCCTCTCCAGTGAAGGGAGCACTGACCTCATGGAAAGGGGCCTCCATGTCCGTCATGCAAGCCGCGCTGAAGAGAGAGGGGTCAGAGGTCAAAGAGGTCAGGGGAGGGGAAAGCAAGACAGAGCAGGTAGGACAGCACAGGAAAGGGAAGAACAGACAGGAAAAGACAGGACAGCGCAAGACAGGTCAAGACAAGACAGTAGGGGCAAGGAAGGGCAGGCACGTCAAGGCAGGGCAGAGCAGGAGAGAACAGCAGAGACAAGGAACGGCAGGCAGGGCAGGGCACTCGGGCAAGGAAGGACGCGATGGGACAGGGCATTATACACTGTACAGGGAATGGTAGGGAAGCGTAGGGGGTTTGTCATTACTTAAGTAAGATAACACATAGCTTATAAGTCATCGGATCAAACGAGCACAACATATCACAAACAAGTGAGTTAGAGTAGTTTCGTCTGCACATATGGCCCATCTGCATACACCCTGCTCGAGATAAAGTACCTATTTCAAAAGGAAGAACATGGAACACCCTATTAAGTGGACAACACTGGACAGTTGTGACACCACTGGACGTTGTGTGACACCACTGACCTGAGGTAGCTATATAACCTCACTGACCTGAGGTAGTTGCGTGACACCACTGACCTGAGGTAGTTGTCTGACACCACTGAGCTGAGGTAGTTGTCTGAGCAGAACACCACTGACCTGAGGTAGTTGTCTGAGTATGACGCCACTGACCTGAGGTAGCCATGTCTGAGCAGAACACCACTGACCTGAGGTAGTTGTGTGAGTATGACGCCACTGACCTGAGGTAGTTGTGTGAGTATGACACCACTGACCTGAGGTAGTTGTGTGACACTACTGACCTGATGTAGTTGTCTGAGCAGAATACCACTGACCTGAGGTAGTTGTGTGAGTATGACGCCACTGACCTGAGGTAGTTGTCTGAGTATGACACCACTGACCTGAGGTAGTTGTGTCATGTGACACCACTGACCTGGGGGAGTTGTCTGAGTATGGCACCACTGACCTGAGGTAGCCATGTCTGACACCACTGCACAGTGGGGATTTTTCCGATCTAGCACGTATTTATTCGTAGAGGGCAAACCATAGGTAGAATTGTAGCCAGATTGTGCACAGATGTTGGCTGGTGTGTCCTGGTGAGAATTTTACCTGTAAATGTGCATAATCAACATAGTATAGGGGGTTCAATTGGACCCCCCGCTCAGCCGTTTGGCCCCTGATCAAGCTAGAGCTTCGCGGAAAAGTCAAGCGTGCTGCCTATGACGAAATTAGGCCGAATATATCCAATTTCAAAGTCCAAGGTCATAAGCTGACTTTCCAAGTCAGTTTAATGACCCAACTAAAGTTGGGAAATCGAGACCTCTTGAAACTTCGCAAAGTTAGGGTGTTACGGGGTATTTTGGGGTGCTGATCACGAATTTCGTGTTAGTTTTGATCACAGACGATGTCTTTATGCATTTAGGCCAGGTCGGGTCAGGTCAGGTTAGATCAATTAGTAGGCGTCCTGCCGGCCATCCATAGAAGTGTCACCTACTACTGATAGCTTCGTAACATGGAACGAAGGCACTAGAACTACTTCGTAAATATTCAAATGGCTGCTAAAATCGAAATCAGCACCAAAAACTACCCTAGAAACAAGTAAAACTCGAAAAAGTGAACCAAGGTCATCAAAAGGTCAATGACCTTGACTTGACCTTCACGTGACCTTGACACCCACCATTATGCATGGCACCAACATCATTTCACATATTTGAGCGTTTAAAACCACAAAATACTGGAAACCGCGGATAATGTGAGCTGGCATACGCCGAATCGCGATTCCGGCCAAACATGGTCTCGAGAAATATGCCACAGGTCAAAGGTCAGTTGGGTCAGAGTCATGAAATTTTTAGGTTAGATGTAAAATTGATGATCTCGAGGGTACCGAAAGTTCGGCGCGATCGGCCGCTTTTTGCGCGAGTAATTTGCGGAAAACCATGGGGTTTTATCCGACCCCTTCCCCCTCCCCCTCCCCACAAGTGCGATGGTTAATAAGGTTACGGTATGTATAATTTACGCTTGTCATCCTATTCCTAATGAATGTGTCTCAGAAAATATGCATCATATAAATCACGAAGTAAAATTATTCGCCTATGTCCGGAACATACCTATATCGTGTTGTTTGCCCTAGCGCTCCTCGAGTGGGGTGCTAAGATACTCTAATGTGAATATTCCGTGTTCAGGCAAGTTTCGGCAGCCAAACTAGGCGTTGTCTTGTGCAGAAGAAAGTGGCAAATTCGATAGGATATATTTCGGAGTGGAAAAGTGTGGAGAACATTGTTGATTTCCTACATTTATTTAGAATACCATTCCTTCCATATGGTGTCTGTAAGGGTTTTTGTAAAGGGCATTTTTGTGACCTTAGTAAGGTTGTGGCATACTTTCTGTTTGCCATTCCATTCCTAATAAAGGTGCCTTTCAGACGATATGCAACTTTAAGACCTCGCAAGATTAAAACCAACAGGACAGGACAATGAAATTGAGCTATACTTTCGGGCCTTGCTGAGCCCATTGAGTAATCACGCATGAGTGTGAACTTTGGGCGCATTTTTCCTAGTTTTGCTGTGGACATACAGATAAAACAATGCCATATATGAAAAATTCAGACATTTTTTAGCCCTACTGACGCAAAAAAAAAACAAAATCCCAAAAATATTTTTTTGAATTAATAGGCGCTAGATCGGAAAAATCCCCACTGTGCACTGACCTGAGGAAGTTGTCTGAGTATGACGCCACTGACCTGAGGTAGTTGTGTGAGTATGACACCACTGACCTGAGGAAGTTGTCTGAGTATGACGCCACTGACCTGAGGTAGTTGTGTGAGTATGACACCAGTGACCTGAGGTAGTTGTCTGAGTATGACACCACTGACCTGAGGTAGTTGTGTGACACAACTGACCTGAGGTAGTTGTGTGACACCAATGACCTGAGGCAGTTGTCTGAGTATGACACCACTGACCTGAGGTAGTTGTCTGAGTATGACACCACTGACCTGAGGTAGTTGTCTGAGTATGACACCACTGACCTGAGGTAGTTGTGTGACACCACTGACCTGAGGTAGCTATATAACCTCATTGACCTGAGGTAGTTGTCTGAGTATGACCTCACTGACCTGAGGTACTTGTCTGAGCATGACACCACTGACCTGAGGTAGGTGTCTGAACTGAACACGACTGACCTGAGGTAGTTGTCTGAGCAGAGCACCACTGACCTGAGGTAGTTGTCTGAGTATGACACCACTGACCTGAGGTAACTCCATAACCTCACTGACCCGAGGTAGTTGTGTGACACCACTGACCTGAGATAGTTGTCTGAGTATGACACCACTGACCTGAGGTAGTTGTGTGACACACTGACCTGAGGTAGTTGTGTGACACACTGACCTGATGTAGTTGTGTGACACCACTGACCTGAGGTAGTTGTCTGAGTATGACACCACTGACCTGAGGTAGTTGTGTGAGTATGACACCACTGACCTGAGGTAGTTGTGTGAGTATGACACCACTGACCTGAGGTAGCCATGTCTGAGCAGAACACCACTGACCTGAGGTAGTTGTGTGAGTATGACGCCACTGACCTGAGGTAGTTGTGTGAGTATGACACCACTGACCTGAGGTAGTTGTCTGAGCAGAACACCACTGACCTGAGGTAGTTGTGTGACACACTGACCTGATGTAGTTGTGTGACACCACTGACCTGAGGTAGTTGTCTGAGTATGACACCACTGACCTGAGGTAGTTGTCTGAGTATGACACCACTGACCTGAGGTAGTTGTGTGAGTATGACACCACTGACCTGAGGTAGTTGTCTGAGCAGAACACCACTGACCTGAGGTAGCCATGTCTGAGCAGAACACCACTGACCTGAGGTAGTTGTGTGAGTATGACGCCACTGACCTGAGGTAGTTGTGTGAGTATGACACACTGACCTGAGGTAGTTGTGTGACACTACTGACCTGATGTAGTTGTCTGAGCAGAATACCACTGACCTGAGGTAGTTGTGTGAGTATGACGCCACTGACCTGAGGTAGTTGTCTGAGTATGACACCACTGACCTGAGGTAGTTGTGTGAGTATGACGCCACTGACCTGAGGTAGTTGTGTCATGTGACACCACTGACCTGAGGTAGTTGTGTGAGTATGACACCACTGACCTGAGGTAGTTGTCTGAGCAGAACACCACTGACCTGAGGTAGTTGTCTGAGCAGAACACCACTGACCTGAGGTAGTTGTCTGAGCAGAACACCACTGACCTGAGGTAGTTGTCTGAGCAGAGCACCACTGACCTGAGGTAGTTGTGTGAGTATGACACCACTGACCTGAGGTAGTTGTGTGACACTACTGACCTGATGTAGTTGTCTGAGCAGAATACCACTGACCTGAGGTAGTTGTATGACCTCACTGACCTGAGGTAGTTGTGTGACACTACTGACCTGAGGTAGTTGTCTGACACCACTCACCTGAGGTAGTTGTCTGAGTATGACACCACTGACCAGGGGTGAGTATATAACCTCACTGACCTGAGGTAGTTGTCTGAGTATGACACTACTGACCTGAGGTAGTTGTCTGAGCAGAACACCACTGACCTCAGGTAGCTATAAAGTATACGAGCTATAGCTATAAAGTATATGAAGTACTCGTATAACCTCACTGACCTGAGGTAGTTGTCTCAGCAGAGCACCACTGACCTGAGGTAGTTGTGTGACACCACTGACCTGAGGTAGGTATACAACCTCACTGACCTGAGGTAGTCGTCTGAGCAGAGCACCACTGACCTGAGGTAGTTGTCTCAGCAGAGCACCACTGACTAGAGGTAGCTATATAACCTCACTGACCTGAGGTAGTTGTCTGAGTATGACCTCACTGACCTGAGGTAGTTATATAACACCACTGACCTGAGGTAGTTGTCTGAGCAGAGCACCACCAGGTGACAGTCGCCGGCTGACTCGGGGTGCCAGCGAACCTTGGTCACCTGCACGTGCTTGGTGCACAGGAAGAACCGCTCCGCCACCTGGTGAGAGCTGAAACAGAGCACACCGCACATGGTCACAATACAGTTCAATACAATACTTGGTGGCAGCCTGCGAAACAGCACAGTTGGACACTGCACGACAAGGCCAGTCACAATGCAACACAACAGGCCAAAGAGGTTACGGATATGGACAATGGACACTTATGGTCATCTATGGTCATGTGCTCGTATATGTATATCGTATGCTCTGTTTCACTCTATTTCAACCTAACCCGACTCCTCGATGCCCTGTCTCCCTGTTAGACCCCACCCCGCCGCACCCCACCGCTCCACCGTTTCACTCCCCTGCGCCCCTCCATCAGCCACCGTCCCGGCAATTTCCCGCCCCGGGCGGCGCCTTTATCAATAATCCCGTGTTCCGTCATATTCATTTTGTGGCGCCGTGAGCGGTAATTGTGCGCGTTGATCGCCAGCTCGTCATCGGTTTTCATTACTGGCGCGCGCCGATAAACCACGCCAAAATCCGCCGCCAATTTCCGTCGGTCGTATTAAAATCAGCCCGTTAAGATTGATATATTATTCGCGATACGCGCGAGGTGTTAAATATGCAAAATATCGGCGTGTAGAGCGGCGTGTTTTGTCGGCTGCCGCCCGCCTCCGGGGTGGTTTGGAGGCGACAGCTGTAGTGGGGAAAACAGGCTCGCTGCTCGGCACGGGTGGCTCAGCGGGCCTGCGGCGACTGGGTGCCCGAGGGGGTTTGTATTATTTGTAAAGCGTGCTTCGTAAAGGTGTGAAGTGTTTAGTTTTGCACCGTGTCAGTATGTTCCGAAGTTATGATAGGGACGGAGATTTTGGTAGCTTCCGCTGTTTTCGGGTAAAAGTTGGCAAATAGCTGAACAGTTTGGAATACCTACCAGCTGATTGTGTATACGGATTGATGGTTCTTTGCTTCATTTGTTCCTGGCATGCGCTGATTTGTTTGCCATTGGTCACTGATTGTAACCGGTTCGAAAATCAAAATATAGGTACTGAAAAAATCAAAATATTGGTGTCGTAGTAAAATACGGAAAAAGTTTTTTTTTGCAGTTATTTTCGGCTTGACCAGCCCTGGCTCGCAGGATTCACTGATCTTTTTATTTGGCACATGCGTGATGAATTTTGCTGCGGGCGATAGATACTATGGACATACTATGGACATACACGATTGTGTGAAAACTGAAAATGAATCATATATTTTCTTTCGATTCACGGTTTCCAATCAGCTCCTTCCAGCTGCTCGACACTTAGGCAGTCTAAGGAGAATTACATTGTGGCCCTGTTCAACAACAACAAAAAAGTAGACCGACCGCCTGAATTTGTCAGCACAGATTTTGGTGATCCCTGATGAAGCCAATGCCTCTCAGCACCCCCTCCCCAAACACACACATATCCAGCCCAGTGCACTGAAGAGATCCAACCCAAACCAAACCAAACCCAAGCACAGGACACTGCCAGCTCTGGCTGCACCCGGAAGCTGTCGGCACCCACAGAACAAAGCTGATGAGAGATCGTATGCAGAGAGGAGCGATTCGCACACCCCTTCCGCCATGTATCATCCGCACGGGGTAATCGGCAAATGCCCGTCTCCTGGCCAACCGGAATTTATGTGCCATTTAATGAAAACATCTCAGTGTTAACCATTCGAAAAATCATAAAAACTCGGCATAACCGGGCGAGCTGTTCCCCCTTTGATTTGCATATTCTAATGTATCTGTTTAATCCTGGCCATAATGTGTAATCGATACGAGTGTAATTTATCGCGAGATGGGATGTTTCCTTTGTCTATGGGGATTAAGGCAGAGCTCGAAGGCGCCCGATGGAGACGGAAGCAGATGCAAATGCGAACAGTCCAATATTTCAGCCCGGCCGGCGAACGTAATGATAATGACGTAACTTGGCGGGGATGAAGGGTAATATTCCCATCCGCAGTGCAGCATTCGAAGAGCCGTCTGGGAAACTTGGCCGGGACCGTATTCATCGGGGCTCGTCAGGACTGCTTTGTTTTGAGCCAGTCTTGATGGCGCCTGATGCTTTTAATTCCGAAGATTATGAGAGGACTCATTTTGGTGCGGGCTCTTCAGTTTATCAAGCGCGCTGATGAGTCCGAGTTGATCTCTGAACTGGCAATATTATGGCATCAGTCGGCGAAAAAATGTGCCATTGTTTGCGCCAGGCGGATATTATGGAATTAAGGGACGTACTTTGGAGGAGAATGTGTGCTTCAGATGGCAGTATTCTCACCAGCCTGGTAACAGGTACCTACTGGAAGAGTGTTCAGACGTTGGAAGCGCGCCGCAATGACAGAACTTCCAACAAGTACATAGGGAAACATACCAGGGAACATACAACATCACCACTCGGCTTCATGTATAGTAGGGTTGTTCAAAAAAACCGAATTTTGGAAAAGTATATGGGCTCATGGCTCATGTGGTGCGGTATTCTTTTCTGAGACCAATAATGCCCTTTTTTCTGAAAAGTATTAACTGTTAGGGGCTCCTCAAACGGCTTAAAGAGGACCATGCTACGCCCGCCGACCGGCCGGTGTCAATAAGGGCGAGAACTCGACGCCGCGCGCCGGCGGCAGCGCCTTATCGGCACCGCGCGCCACGACATCTGCCGGGCGGCCGGCTGGGCGGTAGGAAGTTATAAGTGCGTGGTCTTATTGCACACGATCGGGGTGAGCTATCCCATGTTTTCGGGGCGGAAAGTTTCAGTGCAGCATCGGTGCGTCTGCCACGGTGGTCTGTGTCGATGGTATAGAAAATAACTCAAGCAGAGCTCAGAAAAGACTGAATGATTCCGGGTAGTTGCCTCAAAACAATCCGTTTCAAGAATACAGCTGCCTTCTTAACGTACCGCATCACTTGTTAATTCTTCAAAAAACAAACTCTGAGCAAACACACCTCTTTGCATTGCTGTTGACAATTTACGTTAGTTTTTGACGGTGGCTCGCACCCCTAATATGCTGCCGCGCAACTTTATTCCAACGGCGAAACGGCAACTTCGCGAGAATCGAAAATTCACGATATACGTACAGCAGGGGCTGGCAATGCAGTATGCACAGGGACAGAATATGGAGGAGACCCGACAGTCATCGGCCCAAGTTTTGGGGTGGCTTGACGAGCATAGGCGTCACCAATGTCATTATTCAGATACGTTGATGGCAGATGATGGGGCAACAGAATCGACGCCAGGTGTAGCTTAGATTAGCGGGTCGAAAGAAAACATAACATGTCTGGGAATGACAGGGTGGCCACCCTGACAGTGTGACGAAGTGAGACATGAGTAGAGACATTCGCCGGAGTACCTACTCATATAAATCAAGCGCCGTTTATCCAATCCTTCGAGCATAAGCGACGCCGGCAGTCCGGCCAGGGCGGCCGTGCCCACCGATGCCGATCAAGACCCGAATCCACCCGGCATAGAACACAGCTCTGCCCTGACGTGACACATTACCCCGGTGAGTCACTCATGACGGATAGACCAATGCAGGAGCCTTGCCAGCTCCTGTTGTACCTACTTCGTTAAATTTTCGATTCTCGCTACGTTGCCGTTTCGTCGTTGGAATAGAGTTACGCGGCAGCATATTGGGGCTGCGAGCCACCGTCCAAAAGCAACTTAAATTGTCAACAGCAATGCAAAGAAGTCTGTTATTGCTCAGAGCTTGTTTTTTTGAAGAATTAACAAGTGATACAGTACGTTAAGAAGGCAGCTGTATTCTTGAAACGGATTGTTTCGAGGCAACTACCCGGAATCATTCAGTCTTTTCTGAGCTCTGCTTGAGTTATTTTCTATGCCATCGACAAAGACCACCGTGGCAGACGCATCGATGCTGCACTGAAACTTTCCGCCCCGAAAACATGGGATAGTTCACCCCGATCGTGTGCAATAGACCACGCACTTATAACTTCCCACCGCCCAGCCGGCCGCCCGGCAGATGTCGTGGCGCGCGGTGCCGATAAGGCGCTGCCGCCGCCGTGCAGCGTCGAATTCTCGCCCTTATTGACACCGGCCGGTCGGCGGGCGTAACATGGTCCTCTTTAAAGGTATTATCAGGGTTTTTTTTCCGAAATTTCGGAGTTACTCAGTGAAACGTGTAGAAGAAGGTGGCTGAGGCCCCAATCCGAAGTCATTCGTCTCAAAATTGCCTAATTTCCAAATGGTGGGCCTCCAAAGTTGATCCGTCTGCCAGCCAGTACCTGGAGGAGGCAGTACCAAGTACTCGGATACATTTCCCTATAAGTCCATAGGCTTAACACTAGCTAGAGACTTCTAGAGATTTTTTTATGCCAGATAAGGCCGTCGCATACCAGATAAGGCCGCAACGGCCGTTCAACGTTACGTGGGGAAATGGGAGAAATCTAAAGACTTTTTTTCTCTGACGTCTCCACTCCAATATCTCTAGCGCAACTGGCAAGCGTTGTTAGCATTGGCTCGTGTCGTCGTAAATAAGATTTGTTTGACGTATATTCCGTAAGTTGAGTGTGTTGTTGTAATTTCTGAGGCTGTATGAGTTGGACGGAATGGCGCCATCCCGCCATGTGCGAAATCTGTGCGAAACAAAGCTGTTCCTATTCATATTTGAATGTTCAAGACTTGTGGGCTTTGTAGCCAGTGCGTGTAGCTTCTAGATATCCTGTGGGTTATCAAAATAATTAAAAAATTATGTTGTGTGCTTTCAAACTAAGCTCATCCCGAGTGTAATTCAAGAATGTCTTAGTTCAAGCAATTTAAGTTGAAAGTGATATAGCTCCAGCAATGAAGAAGCTTGGATGGAACGTTGAATCAAAGTTACTTATCATTTGTAATGCAAATGTTAATGCTAAGTGCTGAACATTACCAATAATTCGAGACATCCGTTGTAAGATGTATGACGCAGATCAACTTTGATCAAGTGAAGAAAATAGATTTCAGATGAAATAATGTCAATGTTCAAGGCTGAGCGACTGGCAGATTTCGGAGTCGGAGTGAGCACGAGTGGCCTTGAGACATTCTGTTTCTGTAGGTACTCAAAATAAATAAATTATCATGTTGTGTGCTTTGAGGTTAAGTGTTATCAGTGGTGCTTCATGGTTGTGCTTTGTTGTTGGTGTATGGGCATATTTTGAGCACATTGCAGCATGATATTGGTGTGTGGTGTAAAGCAACTGATCTCCGCAGACTTTGCACTTACTTGCAAAGCCTGCGGACTGACTTTGCAGACTGGCTGACAATGAGCAATGCATTGCTGACTGATATCATTTATTCTGTGTTTGTAGCACAAAGTACAGAAGTGGCACATACATTGTTACTTTGAAAACCTGATGTGAATTTGATGTAGAAAATTGGTGGCTGACGTTGAGTCCTTACGTATTGTGAGTAGTGTACAGCTGGTGCATTGAGCACAGACTTGAGACCAGTGACGTTTGTATCAGTAGACTGTGTTTGAGTCTACTTATATGGGTAGTCATAAAGCAGGCGTCACACTTCTTTTTGCAACCAAGGAGAAGCGCTATACCCAGAGTTGCTTTGTCATCCAACCTTACCCAACCAAACCTAACCTTACCTACAACCTAACCTACAGCGCCTCTCTTCGTTCGTTCATGGTTGCAAAAAAAAAAACAAGTGTGACGCCTGCTATACTACTACCCTTATATGGCCTTGGTTTGAGTGTGGTGACCGAGTAAGCTGGTGTGTATAGCCATGCAATAAGTGTTTTGAAATATATTTTTGGGACAGTATTGAAATGGTGTGTTTTGGCCATCTGGCATGGATGATGGAAAGCCACTAACTCAACTTTAGGAACGCTTCTTCATTATGCTCATCTAAGGCACAATCATCTATTTTCTCTTCGCAAGGATTGATTACTAATTCACTGTCAATTATAACCTGGTCCAGAAGGTTTCGCTGGGCCACACGCTTCATACAGATTCATCCACAGTGCTCAGCAGTGCATGTTTTCAGTATTTCAACAGACTGTAATTGTTTCTGTATGTACATATGCATCATGCAAGGGTACAACAGATGCGGTATTTGGTAAGCAGTTGGCAGCAAGGTGGTGTTTGTACTTATTGGCAGAACCAGTTGAGCAGGACTAAAACTATCCTAGTTTCTCTCCAATTTACTCAGATCCGTCTCAAACATTGAACATATTGAAAGCGTCCATCCATGAAGATGTCTGCATGTATTCTCATTTCCGAGAAGGCACGCTCGTCGCTCATCCATTGCCGAGCAGGCACGTGCGTGCCCATCGCCGGCGCGCATTAGCGCGCGTCCATGGCTGGGGCGCACGCGCGCGGCCATGGCCGGCATGCACGCGCGCGCGCCCATCGTCGGCACGCAAGCGCGCGCGCGTCCATAGCCGGCGCGCGCGCCGCGTCCTTACCCGGCGAGAACGCCGCGTCCGTACCCGGCGCGCACCCGCGCGCGTCCACAGCCGGCACTGACAGACCCTGACCGACGGGCGTGCTGCCGTCGGCGGTCCTGACAGATGGGCGGCGGGCCCGGCTCCCGCAGCTCCGGCAGCGGGCGGCAGCCATGGTCGGCATACACGCGCGCGCGCCCATCGTCGGCACGCAAGCGCGCGCGCGTCCATAGCCGGCGCGCACCCGCGCGCGTCCATAGCCGGCGCGCACCCGTACCTGGCGCGCACCCGCGCGCGTCCGTACCCGGCCCGCACCCGCGCGCGTCCACTGCCGGCACTGACAGACCCTGACAGACGGGCGTGCTGCCGTCGGCGGTCCTGACAGATGGGCGGCGGGCCCGGCTCCCGCAGCTCCGGCAGCGGGCGGCAGCTCCGGTGACTGTTCCGGCAGCTCCGGCAGCGAGCGGCGTCTCCGGCAGCGCTAAGCAGCGGCGCCAAGCAGCAGCAGCGGCTGAGCCAACAGGCGGCCGCGGAGGCATGCCCCCCCCCCCCTTTGCACATTGTTCGTCCATGGAGATGTCTGCAAGCACGACCATTGTTGAGAAGGCACGTGCATCCATGGCTGAGCACTGAGCAGGCACGTGCGACCCCTTTGCACATTGTTCATCCATACATATCAATATAATTTACCTTATTGATTAGTGTGAGTCTTGCAAAATCTTAAACTCAGAAATACCACAAGGCAGGCTGCCTGGGTGAGTTGCTAATATGAACATAATGAACATTATACATTAGTGCAGTACCTATAAGTATCCATGCTGTGTGAAGGACTTGGCCCTCACGTTCATTTGTTTGGTGATTGCACATGGTGGCATGTGTACCAATTGTTCTCCCTAACCCTTCTTACAACTTTGACTAGCAAGTAGAAGCTGGCAAAATGCAAGAAGCTTACAAAGCATGCTTATATGTAGATAACTGAGGATGATTCTCTCAATTGAAGCATGATCCACACTCAGCAGCTTCTTCTGTTCTGTTCCACAAACTAAAACTGAAATGACTCAATTTTCCTCAAAATATATTCATTTATCACTCACAAACAACAAAAATATACATTAAGTAGGTACCAGGGCAATAAAAAACATACAAGTTACATATTTTTTTCATGTACAGTCCTTTCACAGCAACAATATGTAGAAACGCACCAAGACGTTCACGGAGAGCCCACCCATAACAAACTATAGTTGAAGCCGGGGCTCTGCTGCAGCAGCAGGGGTGACGTACAGGGCACAGAGGTCATGTCACATCATGTTGTACAACCTGTTGTTCGAAAAAACAGATCAACATTGATTTTGAAAAACTGTAGCGCTTTCTTCAGTCACTTAGGTAAGCTTTCTCGCAAGACGTTACATTAGATTCACCAATCTTGACAAAATAATCAGATTGAAACTTAGCTCTTGTGCCTGATGCACTTACATTTCAATTTATTGAAATAAAACACTCAAATTTACCCTTGAAAATTGTTGACATTTAAATGATATTAACATCAAGATTTTGATGATCAGCAAACAAGCTATTCAAATCACACCCATATAATAATTTTGGCAATGTTGATAACTCTTGCTGTCTTATTGAAAAGCAAATCTTCAATTTGTTCATATCCAAATCCAATGCCAAGCACAGAAATCTTGTTGCAAGGCCCTAAAAACAACAGACAAAACAAAACAGTCTTGTGGAAATCGCCAGTGCGGTGCGGCGGCCTTGGCGAAATTTCCCAAGGCTGCTCTTTGTTTACATTTTAGCGATGGGCCAACTTGGCCGCCCAAGTACTTGTTTTGCGTGAGTAAGTACAATTTTGTCAATTTTGAAACAGCTATATCTCGCAAATTTTGGTACTGATTTACATTTTATGCATATCTTTAGAATCGGCAGAGTCTGGGGAGTTCATTGATTGGAAATTTATGCCGATTCCTTTCAATTTTTAAACCCTGATAATCCCTTTAAGCCATTTGAGCAGCGCCTAGCAGTAATACTTTTCGAAAAAGGGGTATCATTGGACTCAGAAAAGAATACCGCACCACATGAGCCATGAGCCCATATACTTTTCCAAAATTCGTTTTTTTTTGAACAACCCTAATGTATAGGGAGTCTGTTGTAGGGGAGTCCGTTCAGAAACGGTGGTAAGTGGAGGTGAGCCTTCGCCGACAGGAAAACCCAAATGATCATTGAACTGTCCAATGTTGATAAATTTCCCCTTCAATAATAAATCAGAAAAAGACGGACTGAAACATGGTGTGACCCGTGAGGACAAAATGGCATGCAAAAAAAACATTCTCACCGAAGAATAAAGTACAAAATGCATACAAAATGTCTCAGACAATGATACAACAAAGACCGTCCATTCAATGTTCTAGACAAATGTAAACGAAATTTGAACAGCAACCGAAATATGTTATGTCCACTGTGTGCTGTGCAGTGTGCACTATCTTTCTAGTTGAGGTTTATTTGCCATTGGGTCCACAGTGCGGGGATATTTCTATCTCGCACTCCTCTGAGATGCAAAGATAAGAATTTGTTATCTCTGCATCCCTCTGAGACGCGAAGATAAGGTCTCGAGGGTTCATAGCTAAAAATCAAGAGTTCAAGTGATGGTGGGTCAATAACTGAACCATTTTTAACGGTTGTTTGCGTATGAAAATTATGAAATAAATACAAAATACTATAAAGGTATTTTTACATACATGAATACATTTGAATATGATATTCAAATAATTAAGAATAAACCTCAACATAGAAAGATATAGGATTCGTCATGGCTCACTTGTGGAAGATCGGATATCTTTTCCTCGCGTGTTACAGAAAAACCTCGCTCCTTCGTCGCTCGGTTTTTCAGTAACCCGCTTGGAAAAGATATCCTTATCTTCCACTCGGAGCCATGAGAATCCTCTATATCTTTCTAGTTGAGGTTTATTTGCCATTGGGTCTACAGTGCAGGGATATTTCTATCTCGCACTCCTCTGAAATGCAAAGATAAGAATGTGTTATCTCTGCATCCCTCTGAGATGCAAAGATAAGGTCTCGAGGGTTCATAGCGAAAAATCAAGAGTTCAAGTGATGATGGGTAAATAACCGAACGACATTGTTTATGGATGAAACTTATCAAATAAGAACAAACTACTCTGAATCTA
>NW_024883277.1:0-110309 GCF_019059575.1 Amphibalanus amphitrite
AAAATAGGCAGTCGGGAGGTGTCTTTGCTAAGGCCCGCGTCGTCTTTGCGCCGCATTGTCTTCTTCGCACCATGACGTCACGACACTAAATATTTAATCATATGTTTTAGGGAAGTCCATAGAAGACTGCTCATGTGGATGTAAGCTGTGACATCAGCGACCGATTCATAGCCAAGGCCCTAAGTTCTTCCTTTGTTGGTGCTAGTTCCGGGTATAAATCATGGAACTGACGAAGCGATGAACTTGGTGGTCCGCGAAATGGAGAACAAGCTGATTCAAAGGACGTACTAGGCCAAAGACTAAATTTGCTGCTTTGAGGGAGGAGATCTTTAAGCATCCTTTGCTTGATCTGGTCTTCCAGTGTGCCTTCCATCGCTTGACCAGGTCTCCAGCGTTTCTAATCGGAGAGCACCGCCACTGGTGAACGAACAGCGGTCGGATTATCCTCAGACAGTTCTCGCGGTGGGGTGCCAGACGCTCAGGGGCTTGTCGTTCTAGTAACGAGCTATGATTGAGGAATCGCTGGTCGGTCTCGACATGGACAAGATGAGGAATGATGGAATATGGGGAAACCATGCTGAAACGAGATATTGAGTTCACTGTGACCGGTTAGCAGTTGAATCCAAGGTGTTGCTTAGTGTACGCTCATTCTCAACCTTCCAGACTGATTATGCCTCCTGAATTACATTGCTCTTAGTTTGATGATTTATTTTGTCCTCGTTTGTGCATGATGCATCGGTTCGCAGCTCTGCCAGTGTTAAGTTGGCGTGCTGGTATGACTTATCGGCCCAGTAACAAGACAAGCTACAAATGACACTGAGATTACTCGTGCTCATTTGCATATGCATCTGCAACCTTTGCTCACGATTCTCTTCAAGGGAAACGAGCCCTACCTCAGTTCCTTCTTGAAAACTAAGTGAACAACTGGCCAGATCTCGCCCAGCGAGAAGGCATCATTTTCAACCGCTCCCCAGCCAGGTGTTCAAACCTCACAATCATCACTGCCCAAATGACTCTGTGACTGGCCGTAACCATCCTCCAGCGCTACCCTCCTGCGCGATGACCCCCGCTGCAGTCTCTCCCATAATTTACGGACCAATCTGGCGGGCCCCGACCACCGTTGACCGCGCCGGTGACCGCGTCCGGTGGCCGCGTCCAGCCTCGTTACCAGTTGCGGTGGACCTGCAAGACGGACCCCTGGTGAACACCCTGATGGACGCCACAGAGTCACGAGCGGGCGCAGGTGGCACTGCTGCACAGGGGCGAAACGGGTTGTGGTTGACAGGACGGCTGCACCAGGTCATCAGGTGCATCAGACTTGTGGAGTCGGTTGAGCTGATTTGTAATTGTGAATTAAAGTCGGGGAGGCTTCGGAGTCCGTCTGTTTGTGTCAAGGGCATTTATGTCTAATGGTCAGTTGAACGTTCGTAAGAGTCCTGACAGCAAGAGTTTTAATTTCGAAAAGATGCTGTTTTTTATGAGTCTTCTTGAGGCGTTTCTTGGATCATAAGCTTGCCGGTGCTTTACGACGCGCAACAATTAGTTACAACAATCTTTCTCAGCCTTGTTGGTGGCCCCTTTCGTCACCTGTTTCCACCCTCCGCGTTACATTCGGCGCGAGACTTCAGTAGCTCGAACCCGTCATCATCCTCTCACCCCGCACCTGGACCTTAGACCGGTCCGTTCCCTCCTAACAATCTCTCCTGCACAGGTGTCTGTGTGCGCGAGGTCGGAGACCACTCACCCCTCTCGCACCGTGCAGAGTCAGTGAGGGTGCGGCCGTGCGCCGTGGCCGCCGGCACCGCGGTGGTGCGATCCTGGTGATAGCACCTCACCAGCTCACTGCAGATGAAGGGGAGCAATGCGCTGCAGGACGGATCCTGGCGCGCCATGGTCAGAAGCTGATGAGTCAGAATGTAGAGCCGAGCGCTAGCCTGCTGAGGAGGGTCGTGAGGTGCTTAATTGCAGCGCGATCGAGATCTGTTTGTTGTTTGTTTGTTTGCTTCGGTTTGCCGCATGACTGGTGCCTGGACTGCTTTCCCGCGTGACCAGGCGATCACGGAGTTTCGGGAAAGGTGGAAGCCGGGTTCGTGAGCGAAGTGGTAGGAATTTCCTTTTGCTGTCTGGTGGTGCCCAGTGTCCCATCAGTCATTCTCTCGCCACCTGCTGGCTGCAGGCTGGAGACCGTTCTTTTTTGTCTAGCTGGGAGCTGACAGGGTGTCGTACGTTCAGCTGTCCACCTACGAGGCATGGGCTCAAGTGTCAGTGCGGAATGCTGCAGTTGTCACCCGCCTTTTGGCACCAAAGTTCGAGGAGGTAGTTTTTTTTGACAAACCTGGAAGTGTTATGCGGAAAAAGGAGACATGACAAAGATAAAAGGAAAGTGTCGCATGCTTTCTCTGTTATGATTCGTCTTAAAGGAAAACAAAGGTCGCTTTACCATACTGCAAGGCGATTTCATATGTTGCACCATGAAACTTTGCGTCAGTTGCAAGATACTTCACTCCAAGCTGTTCTGTTCAAAAATATCAGTGCAGTGCCAGCTTTGGTGCATGCTTCTCAAATACTTATATCCGAATTTATGAGTCAGAAAGGGCGATCTTCTGAAATGCATGCAAGCTCTCCGTTTCCTTGCTAATCAGCTCACGTGCCGGTTCGTTTCACTAATCCTTCACTTCTCATCGGGTCGGTGTTCACGTTAACCATCACAATCAGCCTCCAACGGAAGCCCTGTTCTCTGATTGGCTGTCTCCTGCTGTCGATGGCGTGGCTAACCGTCAGCGAACAGCGTGCGATGCGCCGAGATAAGCCGCCGGCCGGTATGCGCAGCTCATGGTCTGTTCTGCGGCGGTGCGCACGGCTGCTAACGCTCGGAGGCGGACCAGTCGGATGGGTTCCTGGCATGCAACGCCGCGCCGAGAGGTGTTTGTGTAGTTAAGGAGCGGCCCCGGGCGCCCCTGGGAGCACTCGCGTGTTATTTGATCCGGTGCGGGGTGTTGGACCAGAGTTGCAACAAAGTACGCTTCTTCGGATTTTTTTTTTTTGAATAAAATATGGACTTAGGTATAAGATGTTCAAATTGACTTACTTTTTTACTGGAGTTTGTGAATCAGTGATTCATTAGTGTGATCGGTGCTGTGATTGATCACACTCGGTACGTTGTGAACTCTTGCGAGATAACGATCTCCCTGCAACCTAGCGGTACTTGATGGGTATCAAACCCATGCCCAATCCTAGACTTGCACAGTGCGCACTGCGCACCCATCTCGTCTGGCCCGAGCCACACGAGCCGCGCGCGCACTGGTCTCCCGCCCGAGGCTAGGAGCTCTCGGAAATTCCCCATCCCGTTTACTGCCCATTTATGCATTGCTAAATCATGATGTTCGGAGCCGTGCAGACGAGCACAGACGAACTCCGTCTAATGATGGTCTTGTTTATGAGTGCTGAACCGTCTGTACGTGAACAGAGACACGACTGGGCTGCCATCTGGTGGGTGATTTGCTAAATGCCCGCGGCGTGGGCTGGTAGGAGGGTGAGAGGGTGAGAGGGATTCAATGGGCCGATCGCCGATCGCCGATGGAATTTCAATGGGACGCGCGGAGAGAGAGAGAGAGAGAGAGAGAGAGAGAGAGAGAGAGAGAGAGAGAGAGAGAGAGAGAGAGAGAGAGAGAGAGAGAGAGAGAGAGAGAGAGAGAGAGAGAGAGAGAGAGAGAGAGAGAGAGAGAGAGAGAGAGAGAGAGAGAGAGAGAGAGAGAGAGAGAGAGAGAGAGAGAGTGAGAGACCGATCGGGGTTAGTATTGCAGTGGTGCACTGTTGCACAGCATGATGGGCTTCAGTTGTGGAAGCTGTTCTCGACTACGAAAATAAAGCAACCACCTTTAGGCGGCTTCCTGATGAATGGTTTCAAGTGAAGTCAGAGTTATAGTTCGTTTTTCTTAAGTTCGACCCTCACTGTAATCGTCTCTTTGAATACAGCACGAGAATTGCTAGCTGAATTACTTAGAAAACTGGCTGGCGCACATTGATTTCACAGACGATTAATTTTACTCAAAATTATTTCTTCCTGGATCCTATTTCCCAGACTCCTAGCTCGTAGTTGCCTTTATATACAACCCCACAGGGATAGACATCTTGTCAGAAATTATAACTGAACTGATCAATAGATCATACGGCGTTTAACAGAACGGTATATCATCGGTTTTTAAAACTTATTTGGAAAATATTATTCATGTCGCCAGTACTGAGGCCTCTTGCACCAAACTACCTACCTAGGTAAATTCAGATTATACCTAGATTCTCTTGCACCAAACTACCTACCAAAAAACGCTACCGTGAAAATTTACCTAGAAATTCTACCGAGCGGCATAAGAACTTACCAATTGTTAAAGCCCGACCGGCTGTTTTCCTCTTGCACCGAAAGCCGGAAAGAAGTAGGTACTCGCGGAGGAATTTTTGACGGTTTGACGGTAAACGCGGGTTTCAAAAATAACTAGCAAAAGCTTAGGTAAAATGATTCAATTAGTAACAATAGGCACAATACATGATAATCCACGGGTACTTTTATGTAACTAGGCATTACAAAATGTTTAGACAATGATAAATCAATGTTTTATGAGTGAATAATAAAACAATTGACCAAATGCTCCATGGGTTCACAGGGGTGCTTCTCCGTACCAAAGCGATTAACCTCCGTAGCAGAACAGCCAGGTTGAAGACTCACTCGTTGCCATGGAAACGAAGCTTATTTGTTCCAGTAATTTAATATCAAAATAACTTCTATCGGTATTTACGTAAATGAAAAATGATTTCATAATACCAAAATGTATATCAGTAAAAGCAATATCCATTTAATTGTTTTCTTTAGTTACTATTTGTTTGCGCCCACAAATAATTCGTCGCTAAACAGCCAATCAAAACAAATCCTAAAAACGCGAGCTGTCAAATTTACCTAGATAGGTAGGTAGGATGGTGCAAGAGAAGTTACCGCCGTAGGTAGTTTTACTAGGTAGGTATTTTGCCGATTCTACCTAGCTAGGTATTTTGGTGCAAGAGGCCTCTGATGTGCGCTAACCAGTTTTCTTAGTAATTCAGCTAGCAATTCTCGTGCTATGTTCAAAAAGATGTTTACAGTGAGGGTCGAACTTAGAAAAAACGAACTATAGTGCACGATTAATGTCCAGAATATCCTCGTACTTTTTTCTGACCTGGCGTTCCGATCTTGTTTCGGAGCAGCCCAGCTAAAAGAGCTGCTGCTATATCCGCCTCTGCAGTATGCGGTTAATGTCCGCTCTACTGACCGTTTACCCCACCGTGCATCCTCCCTGCCTCCGCCGCTGCTCGCTGTGGCCAGTGGGCCGGCCGGTGATGGCCGGAGAGGTCATGGTAACGAGATGGCACCCTGACACGCCATCCGACTGACCGCTCTGCTCTGCGCGAGGGTGTGGGGCGGAAATCGCGCCTCCAGGGCACATCATGGGGTGGGCTGGCAGCAGGCTGGGCACAAATGCGCTGCGTGCATGATGGGATCGTGATGATGGTTCTTATGGTGGTGATGATGATGAGGGAAGCTGAGGTCATGGGCTTCAGATGGTTCTTATGGTGGTGATGATGATGAGGGAAGCTGAGGTCATGGGCTTCAATATCGTCTTTGTCGAGGAATGACCCATGCGTGGGAATCCAAACTTGCCATCATTTTGGTTTGAAAGCAGCTGATATTTTCTCAGTGGTTATGTGTAGCCGAGATTCAATCAAATGCCGGTGCCATCCATCATCATAATCTGCCCCATCTAGCAGGACATGCCGAGATTACTATAAATGGGACAAAGTTGTAGTTTGAAATGGCAGACTTTCTACATAGATGCTCTAGTCACGCGAGACTTATGTCTGGGCTTCACTACAGACAGGCGTTCACCAGATATACGAATAGGTGGGATGAATAACTGCACAATATTCACACACTACACACCTCACAGGCGTTTCTCGCTTACTTCACAGTCCGGGAGGCACGCACGGCGACAGGCTCCAGCGACCTGTCCCGTTCTTGGACTGTGGACCGTGAGTTGCGGTGGCTGCCGCGGTCCTGGACAGTTTGTAGTTTCATTGTGTGTCTGTGTGTCTGTGTGTGTGTCTGTGTGTGATGTGTAAATGAAAGAGACAGACAATGACGTCATAGCTCAGATGAAGGTGGTGGCGGTGGCTAGGAACCGAGAGATATTCTTTTGTCTAGGTATTTTGTTTGGTCATTAACCTGTCCAAATTTATGCTTTATGTGTGTGGAGCTTTGATTGCATACTCATGCTTCGGATGCTCCCAACAAGTGGTGCTACCACTATAGTCTCACATGTGAAGTTCGACACAGACAAATGACTTCAGATTGGCAGGGGCGGGGCGTGAGAACGGCTAACTCTGAATCGAGAACTGTCAATGCCGTGACGGGATCTAGATGGACCGATCTGATGTGCCGAACACACAGCGAGAAGGCATTAATCGTGTAGACTGGTTTGACGCGCGATGAAACCTGCGGTTTGGCGTGCTCAGTGGGATTTGCGGGTGGTGGGTGATTCATTCTTACAGTGCAGACAATTTTTCCCATTTTTTCCTCTTCTTCGCTGAAAATTCAACACGCCAATGCTCGGAATCCATTATTTACACTGGCTTAGTTTAAAGGTTTATGGGGCTGGAAAACAGACTTTTGTGGTGGATACATTTTTTTACACCACTGGAAGACGTACAAAATGAAAAGGTGATTGTACATTTTACCCTCTGGTTGTCCCTGCCACTTGCGTTTGAATTTGTATGAAAGATACCTGTGTCATCTTTCCCCGATCCTGCCTCCCCGTTGTCTCCTTTCTGCCTCCGCCACTGCCGGCGTCAGCAGCCTGTTGCCCAGCTCAGCACCGCCCAACCAGCTCCCCATTACCGCTCCCGTAGTATCGCCATCCCGCCGCACCGCCGCCGCACTCGGTGGCTGCAGCGGGCGACGTAAACCGGCGCAGAACCGGACCCCGGTGGCGTTTATGGCGCACAGACCGGTCCTCGGATAAAAATGGCACGCTGGCCGACAAAAATCCACGCTGTAACGTGGTGATTTCGGATCAGGGAGCTGAGGAGCTGGGTTTGCAGGTACCGGGTGCTGAGCTGAGGGGTGCTGCTGCAAAGGAGAGGCGCACCTGGTAGGGAGGCGGTTGTTTGCTGCTAAAGTGTCGCGGCAGTGTGGAGGAATGCTAGGACATTTAGCAGAGGAGCGATGTGACTGAAATGTGGCGTGGTTGCTGCGTCGCACGCTCGTCGCTCATGAACGAGTCTCGAAACTCGTGCTGAGCCATGGTGGCTTTGGAAAATTACAGTGCGACACACCGTATAACGAACCGACAACAACAAAAGTCCTCCTCAGTGGTTCTGAAGCCCGAGGATTTCCCGGGTTACCCTCGATTCGGAAGCGTTGTAGAAAGGCTTAGCCTTTGATTGTCTAAGTGGCCGAGGGTCATTGACTGTTGAGTAACTTCTAGCTAGCTCTCCTAAATTGGCTAGGGTCTCTCCTGAATGGATCATGATCTCTCCCTAGTCCCATGCCATGTGACGGTAGCGCGACGTCCATCGATAAACCGCAGGTGACGCATTGGCGTGGAGGTCACCGAAGTTTCTCAGCAGCCGTCGGCTACCGCGGCCTCTCATGATGTTGACTTTATTCCTTCCTGTTTGCACTCGACGTCGTGTGACGACGAGAGTCCTTGCAGTGGCGCCCTGTTGAGTACCCTGTGCAATCATGGTGCTATTCAAACGCAATTGCCTTATGCTGCACGTTTCCCGGCGCCTCAAGGACGCGGAACGCGAGGTTGGCGTTCTCATGAATATGGTTTGGTGTTGAATAAATGCCATCGGACTTCAATCGCTGGCGTATATTTGCTGTTTGAGAGGACCACCAAGTGACTGCTTTGGGTGAGCTTGTTCTTCGAGCTAGACTGGATGCATGATAGTGATGACATTTCCAATACGGGTTCTGTATTCACTGTTGTTTGTAATGCATTACCTTACACACCGTTCCACGGCCCATGTAAGGCACCGTGCTGTTTTGGTCCGTACTCGACAGACCGCCTTCCGCCAGGTCAGCTAAACTCTACACATCGTCCGGGGCCCCAGCGCCCCGGACTGCGGTGTTCTACAAGGCTCTGCACTGGGGCCGATGGTGTTCAATAGATTACTGACCTCGACGCCATGGTCGGGCCGAGTCGGCGGTGCCTCTGATCAGTTGTTGCCTCTGCCGCATCGCGTTTGATCTTTTTGTGGCGGCCCCTCTGTTGACTGTTGCATGAAGAGGCTGACAGGTTTGGGAGCTCTTCACCTCATGGTTCAGGGCGCCGGTGGAGCGGCGTCGGACGCTGCACCGGTCCCAAGACACGCCTCTGATTGTAATGGAAACACTGCGCGAGCCACGTTCTGGCTTTCATTGCACTCATGAGCGCTTTTCTGTCGAGCGCGTCCTACAGACGGCGGCGCTTTGTGGACGCATGAGAGCCCAACGATCCAGCGTGTTGGTTGGAAGTTTTCAGTGGGTCTCCACTAGTGATGTCAATTTCAGAAATTTTGGAAACCAATACCAAACCGATACCGACCAAAACCACTGAGAGCATACCAAAACCGAACCGATTTGCAGAAATAGGGTGAAATACCGACTAGGTACCGAATTCAGGGAATCATCAAACAAATGCTTCAAACTTTTTCAAAACAAATGATAAGCATTGAAAGGTAATACTTTAAAATAAGGCAACCAAAACAAGTCAGGAAATCTATAAATTATTTGCACTGCAAAAAAAATAACTGTATTGTGTAACTATGAACAAAAATTCAGGTCAGTAACTTAACTGGGATGTGGATTCAAGTCATCTGCATGAGGTGATATAGGACAAGAACTTGAACCCTGAATCTCATCCATGCCTGAACCATCAAACGTCCTTTCAATTCAAGTCACTCAATTCAAGTCCAGTCAAGACAGGGTTACGTGTGCTATCATGATCCAAAAATGGTAACCAAATGACAATGATGGGCTGGGCTATACCATTAATGTAAACAAAATCCATGATACCTACAGTTCAATTCAAGTAGCGATGGTGACGATAGTGACGCAGCCAATTTTTCATCATAAACAAATGTTTAACACAACAAATCTTGATAAATAATTACTTACGAGGCACACTGATAGATAGCAGACACCACTGTAATGATATCGTGATGAAAGCTAAGTAAAATGTTCATAATTTTACAGAATCATTGACACGTGTCACGTGGCATCTCTTCCACAATGGCAGCCTTGCAGGCGGCGGCCATTTGCATTTAGGCACGAAACGCACGGAATTAACAAAGTTTTTTTTCTTTTTTGCTTAAGAACACTTACGTTATTAATATGATGTTTATATTTTGGCATCTTAAAATTAATTTAAGAAAGATTGTAGGCTGTTATTGATAAAAAATGAAGAACCAGAAAAACAAATTTGCTCAATTATTTTTAATTAGCTATTGAGGTACATCGGGTTTTGGCGCAGCTGCGACATCATCAAGTTCTTAGTTGTGTTCAGTTTTTAAACTGCTAGTTGCGAATCAAGCCAAGACCCAATTATATTTTAGGAATGCTTTTGATTACATTGCTAGCGATTTCTATCTCTTGAGGAGAGCAGGAAAGAGAACACTAATTAAAGAAAATAAATTATCCACAGGATCTTTTTGAAGTTGAGCGAAGTTGAGAATTTGTGGGGTGATGATAAAGTGATAAATGCTGCCTTCAATATTAGATGATGATGGTGAAGCTAGTGCTATAAAAAACAGGGTTTTGGCTTTTGGATAATGTAACTGCATTGCAGTGAAATGGAGAGCAAGACAAGGTCAAGATCAATCACAGACTCATCAAAACAAAGTCAAATTTGTTACTAATGAATGCTTGGGAAATTTTGAGTAAGGTAGTTGAAGTATGCTTTCCAGTATACAGTGAGTTAAACATTGATACATGTTTATGTCTTGCACATTAGTTTTTTTTTGTAAGATGATTATCCTCATGGTATTGGAATTTGCTAGCACTGATAACTTGCCATTTAACATTGGTAGACTGATGTGTTTGATGTTACAGTTAATGTGTTTGCCCATTTCTTGTGACATCACATGCATTTGGGAGAAATGTGTCATGATTGTCCTTTTTCTTCATCCAATGTCATTTAGCAAATCAAATTTGAGTTCAGAAGGTTTATAAAAAATGTTTTCAATTTTTTATGACAGTAGTTGACTTTAATAATACCGACAAAATACCAAATGCTTTTGGTATAAAATACCGAATACCGAATCGGTATTGGTTCGGTATCGGTATACCGAAATTTTGGTAACCGATTGACATCACTAGTCTCCACCACTGCTGCGTTATAAGTCGGTCCAGCGCGAGTCTCGCGGAACCACGCGTCGAGGCGCGGCGACGGGGCTCCGCGTAAATCGCCTCCGGTCGTGTTTGCCGGCGGCGCAAATATTTTGACGGTGGCTGCATCAGTGGCGGGGGCGGGGGCGGCGAGCTGTTTACCGCCCCGGTCGCCAGGGGCCGACGGAGACAGGTGGGGGTGCGGCGCGCCACACCACGCCGCCGCCGCGCCGGGAAATGCCTCTGGATCGCCACCCTGTTACCGTTTGGCCACCGGCGGTACGGGCTCGGCTTAATTACCTGGCCGACTGGACGTAATCTCCGCCGCCGGGCCCACGTCATAGGGACACTACCAGACGTTGGCGTAGTTTTTACTGACGTGTTTGTTCCACACCTGGATACCGTCAATTCAGTGGCACGACTTTGTTTGATCATCGACACTGTAATGCACCGGCCTTGATGTCTTATGTACCGCGAACGTCGCCTCTACAGCGTCGGCTTATGTGCAAACCTGGCGTAGTTTCGGCGACGTACAGGTGGTGTGTGGCGCGGGCCGGCCTCTGATATGGCTAATCGGCCGGCCCGTGATTTAGGGGTCGCCCGGCGGCTCCGGACTGGGCTAAAACAAAGAGAGCAGGAGGGATGGGTGCCCGCGCGTCAGCCGACCGGCTTTATGACATTGCGACAGGGCGGTGAAATTGGCGGTGTCTGAGGGCTTCCGTGACATGCCCTTGGCATTCGTCACGTCCCTTCCAGCTTCCTGAACTTCCCACTGCTATCTCCAGATCTTAGGCAGTCAACGAGATGTGATTCCGGTACTCAAAGCCACCAGACATCTTCTTTGATCTCTGGGTTGTAGTTGTTTTCATTTCGGGGACTAACATCCAGAACCTCTTCATTGTAATTTGTAGTGTTTTCATGGTGGTTCCAAGCGTTGCGTTCTGTGAGTCTTTGACAGTCTGTAGCCTTTCCAATTTTTCTCGAACATTTATCATGGCCGTGACCTGATGAGTGTTCCCTGGTTGATTGCCGAACTACAGGGGGCAATGGAATCCTCTTGGACTCCTCAGGAGAGAGGACAGCACCACATCCTCCCGACCTCACTTGAGGTGTCTCGGCAGCCCGCAGGGCTGGCGCTGGACCACCAGGGAGGAGGCCAATGGGGTGATTTCGCAGAACAATGGACAGCAGGTAATAGCTGCTGTCTACCGCCGGGTGAGGCGAAGGTGTAATGGAGCAGGACGCGGTGGTGGCGGTGGTGGTGGCGGTGTGTAAGTGGTCCGTGGGGTAAATGACACGTGCTTTGTGTTTATGGCGTTGGGTATTTAAAGCTCTGTCATCAGGGAAGACCACACAGAGTGGGGTGGGGTGGATAGTTGAAACGGCAACTGAAATTAATTTTGAGTTACAAACCCTCTGGCTCTATCGACTTTAAGCGACATGCTCCACATACATGGCGATAATTACGTGCATAACAGAACAAATGAAGTGCATTAATATATAGCATGCGGAGTGCGTACTGTGCGTTGTGCAAGCGCTGTTCGATGAGTTCAGTGAGGGAATCTTTCTGGCCACGCATTTCCGGTGGAATGGTAACTTCAGACCGCCTTATCATCCAATTTATAGCCGTGTTCTTGGAATCAACTCGCCAGTAACGATCTGCGTTTACATTGCCCCAGTTACCCCCGGCCGATACCGAAGACCGCCAGTCGCTGCGGGGTTCCCGATCTTTTGCGGTTCGTTTCTCTTCGGTAATGACTGAATTATGGCCGAAGATACCCTGTTTTACATGCTGACAGCCGCTCTCGAAGCCTGTTGGCCAAATCACGCCGGAAATGCCGTCGCGTGGAGGGTCCGGCTGCGGAGAGACCGTTTCCGGAGAGGCGACCAGTCGAGGTCAGAGGTCATCAGTGACTCAGCGCGCCGCTGCGTGGCTCAGAGAACGTGGGGCCCCCGTCTGGACCAGGATGGGCCGAGCGGACGACGGCACGGCCTTGGGCAATGCATCAGCAAGACGTGATTGTGAGAGACGTCGAACACGAGTTCGGACACGGCCGGGCTACCGAGGTCTGAGTGACAGGACCCACCTGACGGACGGCAGACGGCAGACGGGCTACTACTCGACAGAGAACAGTGGCAACGGTCTGCATGGTTCAGTGAACTCAGATAGACTTTGGCTGGGCGGTTCACGACACATTTGTGAATTTCTAATAAAACTCAGTGTTTGTGCTTGCAAATGCATTGGTAAATGAAATTGCAGTTCACTGGGCCCCTCTGGAATATTTGTGGCGAGCTCCTTATAATGGTTTGCATTTTGATATTTGCGTTGATAATCTGGCAACGATTCTGTCATTTGATTATTCTCCCTGCTACCTGCATGCTCCGCGGTGTGGACCAAACTTGCTGTGTGAACTTACTTGCAGTTTCCCTGCGATCGCCGTGTGGCAACCATTTGGTACGTGACAAATCTCTCTCACTCACGCAAGGCCGTTTGCTGCGGGGTTGCGGCGCTAGCTACTGCCACAGTGAACACACGATCTAACCGGGATAAGACGGTGTGGGGCCATGGGAGCGCGTAGTGCGAGGCCTGCACCGGCGTAGTGCTTCGGCTCCAGGGTTGTTTGATACGCCGAAATTTCACGGAAGAAATCCGGGTGGGTTTCACTCGATTCCATTGGAGATTGAACTCAGAGTGCACGGTGTTCTCCGGAGTGGAAGAAGTTTCTCAGAAATCGCCGCCATTGGTCGTATCGCTCAGCGATATTGTCGAGAACAAAGGCACTTCCAGGAGGCAGTTATGGAGATATCGTGCGACAGTTCTGAAGATACGGAGAATCTCAGGCATTTCACGCTAATGGCGCGCAATAGGCCAAGAAGCACGCGAGATCTATTGACATGGTATGATAATCGAATGGCGTAACTCCTGTGGGATCGTCGGATCACTGTCCGCGGTCAAACGAGTCACATGAATTCGGTAAAGGTTTGGAGAAAGGTTGGGATAATGCAACATCTCATAGGAAGCTCCGCAGAACTGGGGACCTCTCAGATTGTTTCCTTACGTTCTGTATCGGCGTCTTTAAAAGATAGCGACTTAGCGTCGTTTGGACATGCTGTTGTTCGAGCCTGCCCGCCTTTATCGTGACAGGGGAGCGTTGTAGCGAGCTGTAGCTGGCGGTGGCGGCTGTCACGGCTGGGTAACACCACTGCACGCGAGTCTGGACGTCCGACACATGATTACACACCGCCAGTGGGTCCAACCGAGCATCAGTGTCGGGGTGCTGGAGCCTGCTTGTGTCGCGGGACTGTGAACGGTGTACGACGTCAGGCGTTGGAGTGGTGGTGGGGTGAACAATGAACATGTCGCGTTGGTGCTGAGTTTTGTCTGTTTCTCTGTTGGAGCTGGGGAAATTGAGTTGTCCGTTTTCCTGGTGTTGCTAGGACTTGGACTAGCGTGCAGTCTGTCCTGATATCCGTTGAAATAACGCTTAGAACTGCGACCTGCCCCTGATCAGTCTTACATTCGATCTGCAGGACTATCGATACCCCCCCCCCCCGCCGACCATCGTCTGGGGACTTTCGACCCGGAGATTTGTCAGAGGATTTGGCGTGTCTCCGGCGGCGGCGGCGTGTCGTGTTGTGCTATCGCCTCGAGCGGCACACCATGTCCGTCTGACGGGATGGAGTGGTCTTATCCGGCCCGCTGGGCGTCCCTCCTCGGGTGTCAGGGGGAGGAGAGCTGGTGAACGCTGAGGGTGGTGTCAAAGACCTCAGAGGCGTGCTAGTCACGGGAACCGTAACAGTACTGAATGTGAAAATCTTTGGTTGCTAAGAATGTGAGTTTAGTTAGTAGATCCATGGTGGGATTTGCGTAGTGTTTCAAAATTTCATGATGCGGATTCGAGTTTCCAGTCTCATGACCTAAGCTGAATTGGGGTTCACCAGTTCCTCAATTACGGCAAGTATGGCCTGTCATCACCAAACCTTTGGCAGACCGCACACGATGTTGGTCGACCCCCCCCCCCCCCCACCCCACCCCGCCCTTTGGCCAGCCGCCTAGTCAGCGTCTGTTCTGATGTGCGCGCGTGCACACTAGTTAAACAAGGTGAACAATGCTGTCGGCCGTGGCGGTGCAGCCGACCGCTGGCACACGTCGCTGCAGCTGCGTCTGCAGCTAGCTGCAGCTGCAGCCGCAGCCCGCAGCTGCCTTTAGTGCGTATGGGAAAGGGCGTGGGGATAGGATAGTCGAGGAGTCGTGTTGAGGATTTTTTAATTTTTATTTGTTTTTGTTTTTGTTTGGCTAATTAGGCAAAAAACGCGGGACAGTTAATTTTTTATGATAAATTCGTTACCATTTAAAGCTCATTGGTTTTCAGACGCAGCTTAAAATCAAACCATGTTTTGGCTACCTCAGCCTCAATCGTTGCCGACCACACCCTCAATAGTCGCAGACTGATTCAACCGCTCGTGGCTTTACCACCAAATTTGCCCATTTGAGTCGGTTCCATTCCGCTCGGTATCCGTCCGGAGCTGACATAGCCTTATCGACGTCTCGGTTTCGGCCGAGTCGGAGAGGGGGCCGGCTGCCTTTGGCTGTTTGTGTGTGTGGCCGGTCCCGCCCAGGTTTCCAATTAGTGGTGCCGAGGGCCTTTGAGAGCGGCCCGGCTCAATAGTGCGGCAGTCGGAGAAGTGGTAGATTACGCCCTGAATCGGTGAATGGACGACCTGAGTGGGCTGGTAGGGGCCGTGGCATAGTGAATTCAACATCCGCCACCGTAATTTCATGCTCAAACCACGCCGGTGAGGAGGGTTCGGCCTCCTGCTTTCGGTGGTTTTCGAGTTGCTGCGGAAACCGCAGATAAATCGATGTTTTGATACAAATTCCACTCATTTTATCAGTTTTTTTTTTCGTGCTTAGAAAGCCAGCATATATATTGAGCAACTGGTAATAAATAGCTCCTTACGTTTGAGCCTTCATATTGTTATTATAAACACGAACCAGAAATACTTCACGCAGGGTTTTCTCTTAAAAAAACCGCTACGATATGGTTATTTCCATTTATCCATTCTCTCCTAGGAGACTCGGGTAAAATTGTCGGGCGTCGTGCGCTCATTTTTATGCCGTTGATGTGTACGGGCCTGGTATTAGCGGTGGGGTAACATTGGACCAGGGCACGTTAATTGCGCGACGCCGTGGCAGAGGAACCGTACCCCGGGCGAATTAGAATGAGATGCTACGGTGCTGGCTAATCCGCTACGAAGGGATAGGAGATGAGGTAAAGAGTGAGGAGATAGCGGGACTGGAAAAGAAAGACAAAATATAACGAAGCATTAGAAACTTGGTTTGTGTAGTTTGCTGGTTAGTTGGAACGCTGAGCAGTGAACTGTATGGGTATTCTACAATTAGGGAAGTTTGAAGCCTCAGGCAGTTGTCTTTAAAAATAATCAACATATAAAACCCTCGGGATGGCGTTTGAAGAAAGAAACTGTCCTTAAAAGGGCTCAAAACATCGAAATGGAGCCATGTTTCCCCAACCGTTAGATATGCGTCATAGTGAATGTGACGCTCCAAATGGCAAGCGTCCGCTCCTATACCTCGGCCCTGTCGCCCGGCGCGGTGTGCCACAAGGTGCGATTCTTGCGCCACCCCAATTCATCTCCGTCGGGATTTTGTCGCGCGACTTGGCGTCGATGGCGTCAGCTTGGCGGCGCCTCCTGAATGGGTCAGTCAGGGGCTTGCCTTTGACGTGGCCGGGTCACACAATGACCGAGACCGCGCTCTGGGACGGCCGGGTCGAATCGCCGACCCACGAGGGGCGTCCGTCCCTCCGTGTTGGGACACAGACTGTGACGCCCGCGGGTGTTAATGACGCACGTAACCGGGCCACCGCGCCGATTCACCGTTAAAGTAATTGATGGCCGATCGCGTTTTTTGACGTGGTAAAAACGACGTGGCTCGGTGACTGCCCAGTGGCTTGGGGCGTCGGGCTGACGAAAAAGAACGGCCCATCCCCTGTGTTTGGGTCCTAATAAATTAGCCCCGTAATCTCGCCCTGCTCACGTTTCTGGTAAATTGCTCGCCCGACCAGGTGCACGAAAAAGGGTGACGAGAATTCAATCGTCGCCAAGGGTTTTGGGAGACGAGTTTTTTACCCATGCTTGACTGGCTCATGTTCAGTAGCTGCCGCTATTACCATGAGAGTGGGCTGTTACACTGTTACTGAGCGGGGTAATTTGGGGACAATCATCGGTTATGGAATGAACGTTGAGGCTCGACAGTACCGCTTTTTGCGGAAGGTAATTATACGATGGAAAGGGACGACGAAAAACGCCGATGTGGGGAATCATTTGATACCATATCCATTGTTTTCGGTCTCCGTAGTGAATTTCACTATGGGTTACTTCCACCGTCAAAATTGTTGCAATCCCAATTTATGAAATCGCATTTCATGATCCGCTTTTATAAATCACGACTTCAGCTACCCCTCACGTTAAAGAGGAATACAACAAAAACTTCGTAGTTGCTGATAATTCACGACATATTATACCAACTTCAACCACGAATTTCATATTTACGGGCTCGCTGTCGCCGAACATGGCATTGAGCCGATATAGATTACTATCGCGGCGCGTATAAATGTCATTCATGCCTGTGTATCACGTTATGAAGTGTCCTTGACTGAAACCGTTACGTAATGATAAGTTCAGCTCCTTACCTCGAATGCCCCTATGCTGTGACTGGATGGGTTTTTGACTGATGACTCGCTGTTTCGAATATTTGGACATTCTTGGTGGTCCGCGTCTAGTTTCCATCAGCTGGCTTTCGAACATGAATTCAAGTGACGTCTGTGGATCAATGATTTCAACCAAATCCTTCTTTTGCTCTCTACGCACGCCGAAGGTGCAGAAAAAAAAACATTCCCTCCCGGTTCTAGGTCTCAATGTTCTTCCTTCTAGCACTCTCAAACATCCTAAAAATTCCTCACTAAAGCCCTCGTCCATTCTATTCTCTCCTCTTCTCTTTTTTCTCTCTCCGGCCGTTCGCTCACCTCCGTGCTCACATCATTACTCACCGTCTATATCCCTGTGCCTGATCCGTATCGTCGACAGTCATTAACGCGTCATAATTGGCTGATCCGCGCCACCGCCGCCGCCACCGACACATCCATCATTGGCTAATTTTTCACATTCAAAACGGCCGGCGCCCGACTGTGAGCCTGATTTCGGCTGCTCCAGGTGGTGTTTAGAGGCGTTCGTGGGCGTTTACAGGCGTTACGAGGCGTTTGTTGGCGCTCCAAAGTGCTCGGTGGCGTTTGGTGGTGTCTGTTAGCGTCTTGAACGCGCTTAGAGGCGTTCTTCGGGTTTGATGGCGTTTTTTGGGCGTTGAGTGGCGTTCAGTGGCGTTCTTTGGCGTTTATTCGGGGGCATTTGCTGGCAAACGGCCGCGGGATAACGACGCCGAGATTCAAAACTAACGCACGGGAGGCGAGCGTGTAAATTTGAAAGAGAGCGTGACTTGCGAGCTCGTTGGGAGCTTTGACGACGGTTCCATAGCGGTGGGTAGATTTGTTCAGTCTGGTAGGTGTGGGTGAGAACATGTGATTAGTGATCGGACACGGTTATTGGCGTTCTGACGGCGGTTATGGGCGGAAGAGGGGCGATCGTGAATGAATCCTATCGATATTCGAAGACGATGAACCTGGACAAGAGCTTTCGTAAATTGATTTTCCGGACGCAGGGACATGCGTGATATATGAGGGGCCAAAACTAATGTCCTAGATATGAGCTACAGTTGCAAGGTTTTGCTATACAGAAGTAAGTGAGACGTCACATATGAAGCAGCAACACAGGAAACCAACATTGAAGCGATCAAACCATGCAGCTTTCCATCCCGCACATGCTGTTACCGCTTACGAGTGACATATACGATAGATCTCCTTCCAAGCCATGGCCACCTGCGTCTGACAGCTAAGTCTGACAAATCTTCCCTTCCCTGAACCTCTGTCCAGGCCGCCTGGGACCGCGCTTCCAATCCGTAGAGCCGCGCTGGAATTTCGTCGCTCGACGCAAGAGCCTTGGCTCGGCGTGCCATTGACGCTGTCCGGAGCGACCCGGAGCGGCTCCGCGCGTGTCCGGACAATGTCCGGAACGCCACCGGTGCGTTCCGGGTCCGGACAGGTATGGCGCCGTCGCTCAGTTCGTGGCATGTGCCATGTTCAAGCACGCGTGATACGGGCGCCCATTCTTTGCCCACACACGATGCTAGGGAATGAAATGTTTGGTGATGAAGCGATCAATTTGAGGATGTAAATAAATCGTGTGCCTCGCTATCTTTGGGTGATGAAGAGTTCTTGTCTTCCTGTTGCTGTACAGCATATCTTTTCTTTTTATGCAAGTTGAAACGAGTACTGAAGTACCGTTCTTAAAATTTGCCAGGACCTCCCCTAATTGATATTGTCTCTCCTAACTTTTACCGGCTGTTTTTCTCTCTAACTTATTTGTATGTTCACAAGGCAGACGAATTTTCCTACTGGTCCCGTTGATTCGTTCGCGATGGGGAGGGCCACGTCACTCCAACCAGCACCTGAGCTCTGCGATTTCCTCGCCTGATATGACACAGAACCAGTGCCAGCAGCGAATACAATGTGGAGGTAACACCGGCGTGACTGAGGTGTCAAGGTGTCAACGATGGTGTCAACGGTAGTGTCACTCAATGTGTCATCGAGATTGTCGGCGGAGGTGGCAACGGGCGTGTCAGGGAAGGTGTCAAATGTGTCATATGAGGTGTCAACGCGAGTGTCGCCCAAGACGCTCAGCCATGTGTCAAACGAGGTGTCACCAGAGCACTGTCATAGTCGCTGCAGTGCCACTGTCACCTGTCATTCGGGTGCTGCGATGTGGTATCTCTGGCAGTGGCACTGCAGGTACCCATGATTTCCGCCTGATGTGATGATAATCACACTCGACACCCGCACCCGGTGGCGTTGTAGGGGAGAGGGGTGGGAAGGAGGGAGAGAGGGGTGGGAGCGTGGATCGGGTGTCGCTACCGCTCCTGTGGCCGCTACCGCTGCTGCTGCCGTCGGGATAATGCAGGGTTTCAGTTTCGACTTTGTGCTTTCGCATTGTCGTGCTTGTGAGCTAACTTCCTTCTCTGGCAGTAACCTCTGTCAACGGACTTGAAACGCTTACGAATGTAGCACTTGCCGCCGAGATCCAAAGAAATTGATCCAAAGAACAAATGAGATCCAAAGAGGATCCAATCAGCTCCAGAGAGGATGCCAGTGAAATCCAAAGAAAATGCACAGTTATCCATTGTGACGTCACCGATATTGTCTCCCCTCCCCTTCACTTACGCTTCTCTTTTTCGTATTTACCTGCTCTTCTGATATTCCCCCACCCTCACCTCCCTCCTCCTATCCCCAGTCCCGGTTCTCCCCCTAGATATCACCTCTCTCCCCGAGGCGCGTAACCATACCCTCCGAGTCGGGGACTGTGGAGCCGACGGCCGAGGGTGCCTCTAATTTGATGAATATTCACACACCTGCCCGGTGATGAGAGGTGTACGGTCACGGCGGCACGTCCGAGGGGGGGGGGGGCGGGGTCGATGATAATGGGGTGGGGGAGCTCTCGGGGGGGGGAGGGGAGATGAGGTTGATGAGATGTGCGAGGAAGGTAGGTTTGTGTATCAAATCCACATAAGATAACCATAGTTGTAGCGGTGACGGGCGGTGTTCGCGTGAAATGAATTGAACTACCGCTCCGAACCACCGTATTATGGGCGCCCATGTCCACCACATTCCGGGCGCCCTAAACCCCCCAAATCATAAGAAGTACCGTGGAACGTTGTTGGACATTTTTACACGACATTTTATTTCCACGTACACGCATCGTATTCTACGTTTCCACTCAAATGGGCGACTTATGTTATACTTGTGTCCCCGACAGGCACTGCGGTAGGTAAGTGCGTTCTGGAAACCCTTTTTCACATGTGATTGTGCGTCATCAAATATCATATCGCGATGCACGAGCACCTTGCAATTTCTAGATATTCGTGCTGCTGCAACAGACTCCGCCAAAAAATACACCTTCATTCTCGGTTGATGTATTGAAGTAATGTGCTCAAAATGTTGCTGTCCAAGGTTAGTTCAAAAGCCACCTGTTGGTTTCTGGGTTTGAATTGCATGTCATCATCAGCTTTTGCGGTATGACATGGAATTTCACTTTAGCAGATGCGTATAACGGTGACCGAACACCGCACACCAATTAATGACCGATTAAAGTGAAATTCTTTCATTAACTTTGAGGAACGCATCGGCATTTACACGGAAATGACTACGAACTCTCGTTAAAACACGCATGGAATGTATTCGAACATTCTTAACAGGAACGGTCGGTCAGATGTCCAACCAGTGTGTTTATTTCGTAAAGACATCCTGCGGTGGGCTCGTGACTTTGAATTTATACTTTGACGAAATTTTTTATGCTTGCCGTGAAAAAAAGTCATTGAATAACGTCCTTGAACTGGTATAGCTCATTGATGAGTTTTCAGATACCTTGTTATGGCTCCAGTCGCTATATTCCTCTCCCAAACGCTGTGAAGCCGACTCGGGCTAGCGCCAGGCGCTCAAATCTGCCTGTCGTGTGGCGGCGGCGGCGGCGGCGGCTGGATAATTGTGGGTGTCGTGACACCCTCGGTGGCCGCCCCTCGACCGGCGCGTGACACCTGTGACACCTCTGACACCGCTGACACCCCGCCCCTCCTCCCACACACGGAAGGCCGGGGACACCGGGCCGCTTGTTTAGACATCGGACATGTAGCTAATGGGTTGTCATCCATCATATATTGGGGCTGTTACTTATAGCGAACAGCACAACGGATGGTCATGATATTACCATATTTGGAGAATCATTGCAGGTTTGGTATATTGTGACACCTTATCAGCCAGTTTAAGGTGCTCTTTATACATCATTTTTGTGTCGCCATGTTTGCTTATTTTGTCGACAGGTGTCGGATGTGAAATTTGACTGCGGACCTCTGTTTCCTGTATGATTCTGTTTGCTTTGATGTCGCCCAAAAAGGCCGACTGGTGTCAAGTAAAACTTTAATGCTATCATTTTTCCGCATGTAGAATCGGGTGGTTTGTGTCTTGTCTGTTTCATTCAAATGACTTCCGCCGGACATATTTGAGTACAATTGCTGATCATTCACGCTATTATCATGTTAAGTAGGACATAAACAGATATAGATTACTACAGTGATAGGCATAATATTGTCCATGAAAGTAGTTTATTTGGTCGTTTATTTCAATCAAACCGGTCATAAATGTTGAGCAGTGGAAGTGGTCTAATGGTTCACGGACATTTTCATCATTAATGGGCAGTCTAGCCAGTGGAGTTTCTTTCCTTTAGACGGTCATTTAAACATCGTTATGTTTTGTGGCAAATATGTTTACTTGAGCGTGCTTTCATAACCATTAATTAGTTTAAATCTATTGTTTTTCTGACACAATGGGCGATATATTTAATGAGCAGCTTTGTAAGCTGATTGTCAACTTTTTAGTCCACCGCTGCATTTATTGCTGCGCTGTCAACCATTTTATCCCGCGATTAAGCCGATAAATGCTGCAGTGTGGCATTGTCAGTTAATTATGGCCCACTTGGACGTATGTGCATGATCAGGATTTATTATTGTTAGCGTTATGGTTACCATGGTTACCACTACCAGGATGGATGGTAATTTGTATGTTGTAAAGAAGATACGCACCACCCAGTTTGAATTACCTATTTTGTCAAGTTAGGTCAGTGCTATATAGTATATACCTTGCTTGGTACATACCTACTAAATACATCCCAGGCTGAAAATATATTTGGTTAACAATTTTGTCAAATATTGCTTGCATGCTTCTGGTTTCTACATCCTGCTAGTTTTGATAGAATAAAACTAGCTTTAAATTGGACAAAGTTATTGTTGCTATTGTTACGAGCTTTGCTGAACGCTAACATCCACCAGGCAGGCTGTTTTATGCGTAATTGCAATATTGCAGCGTTCTATTATTGCTGCATTGCTGCAACGAGTGTGGCACTACCGTTGCAACATTGATGCGTCGCTTCCGGCACGCCTCCTGCCACCATTCTGCCCTCGCAAGTCGCAGCAGAGATGAAGTCATTCCAATTCCGCCTCCCAAGTGGAGGCACCATTGTTTTCATCCTGCATTATGGTGCCGGTCAATAAGGACCAGTATGCCGTCAGATGCGGCGACAATTCGACCTTACGGACACTGTCGGCAAGGCTCAGAAGGGCCGTAATTAAGGCAGAAATGCGTCGTCATGATCCAGACCGGCCGAAAAACGCACAGCCGCCACCGCGGCCTGCGTCGTGGCAGGAGATGCAGATGATGCCGTGCTTTGATGCGACCTGCCTGAGGGCATTTAGAGGAAGCCAACAGCTTCCGCAACCCTTCCCCTCCCTCTCCGCCCTCTTCAGGCCACCCCTGCATCTCCCGCACGAATTGTCAGACCCAGATGCTAAGCAAGACAATGGGAGAACATTGATCATTCAACAAGGGAAATAATGAAATTCAACCGATATCTCATTCTCAAACGCTCCACCCTTTCTTCGGAGACCCTTGAGCGTCTGTTCGCAAAGACATGTGACTGACCTCTGGTTGCTGACCTCGAGATGCACTTGTCCAGCGGGCTCGCGCCAGGGATGTGTCGCATAGTGTCGCACAGTGTCGCATAGTGTCGCCCTGGCGCCAGATATGTCTCGACAGTAGACGCCAAGTGCGCATCGGAAGGCAAATATTTACAGATAAAGTTACCGACTGAGGCTTATTATAGTGAGATATGGTGTTGGGTGGGGCAAACTCCGGTGGAGCAAGCATCATTGGTGGCAAAACTGTCGCCGGGAAAATAAAGAAAAAAAAAACACATGGCTTTAGTCGTGTGAGCTTACGTTGTGTTGATTTTCATTGGCATAAATATGTTTTTTTTTTTTAGTTATCCATTACGCATATCTGTCAACATCAACAGTATCCGAGCATCGTCTCGATTACACAATTCCGAATTTGCTTTCATACCATTTTTTTCGCTCGCTTTCCCCGAGTGACATTATTCAATTGGACATCATGTCGTACCACTACCCGTATTGAATCCCTTCGCTCTTGCTTGTCCTTTCTCGCTTGTATTTTCTCGCTCGGCCGTCTCTAACCGTATCTCTCTTGTTCTTTTGCAGGTGAGTACGGATGTCAGTGATGCAAATGCTGTTGATGCAGGGATGGTGAGCAGAAAACCAGGTCAGGTCAGCATGGTGTGTGTGTGTGGGTGGGTTGGGGGGGGGGGTGTCTCCTCGAAAGCTACCGCGAAGATGCTGTGAAACGATGGTGAAGCACGCTGACGGCTTTAGAAGGGGTCGAAGAATAGGTGTGAAGGATGTTGCACCGGTGAATGACCAGCGAAATGCTTGTTTGGCCCACTTTTTGACGCGTTAGGAAGGTGGGAAGGATGATGACATGAGTGTGGGGTCGTTGTAGTAAAGAATGGAAGACTAGTCTGGGAAGGGTGAAGGAGGGGGCCGAAAAGAAATGGTGTGAGTTGTGACGAAAGTGCTGATAGGAAGAAATGGTGTTGTAAAAGTTAGTTAAAAGTTAAAAGTTGTAAAAGTTGTAAAAGTTAGTGTTGATTAAGGTGACCTTTCGGAATTTCATTGTTTGTTGATATCATGCCTGTGTAATGGTTAATTGAAAGACGACAAATGATAGGAAAAGCAAATGAGGAAATTTATGAAATTGAATAAAAAGATTGCTCAGCGTTATTGCTGGGAGTCTTCAGTGTAGTGTATCGTATTTTTTTGAGAGAGTTCTGCTTTATTTTCCGTAAAATTTCAGTCGTAAATCATCAATATCTCTCATCTCTGCTGGTATTTAGCTCCAGATACTATGAAATCGGGGTCGCTTAATGTTTACGTAACTGGTCTACAGAGCAGGGCTTGTTTGCCGAATTATCTTTCCTCTTGACATGTGGCTACTAACAACGCGATATAATGCCATCCTTGTTTAGTTGCGGGCCGATCGAAATAGTGACATTGGATATGGGCGAACGAGCGAACAGACAACCGAACACACAAGCAACTGAATGAATGAGAAATGAATGAATGAATGAATGAATGAATGAATGAATGAATGAATGAGATTAATTGTCAACATGCTTGATCTGAACAGTATTTGACATTAACTCAACCCAAGACATCAACAACTTTCGCTATTTCATGCTATATCCTCTTTTCGTCAAATTGGCATCCCATCGACCGTAAAACAACAGTCCCTGACGCTTTCAAATTACTCTTTTCGAGTGATTCAAGCCTCCATCCCCCGCGTTGTCGACGCGATCGCGTAGCACCTTTCTCTTATGACGACCCCTGGCTCCTGTAAGGGGAGAATCAGCTGTTTGTGGGCTCCACCCTCCCCGCCTGAGGCGTGCCCTCAGGGCGCTGTTAGGCGAAAGGCGTTCAGAAGCACCCGCACTGCCAACAAAGGAGTGGGATTGGGTGAAGGTGCGGCTCGATATGCTTCAAGGGTGATTATTGGCGTGAAAATGTTTTGGATGAGTGATATTCAGGGGAATGTGATTATCACCAGCATTTTTTGCTCTCATAATGTGGGCGATTCTATATGGTGCGAAAAATTGGCGCCTGAGCTACATATAATAAATTTCATTCATTTTTAATTTCATCTGGACGTCATGAGAACATTACTCTGCGTAGATACAATTCCATTATCACGCCAAACGGCCTGGATCTGAGAGAAGATGCTCTTATTCCCATCTATCTGCAAAAAATTGAGTCATCTCCGCCTGACTTAAGATAACGATGAAAACCTAGTCATCCATATAGGCTCGTTCATGGCCGTACTATTAATCATCGCACTATCGCGCGGCTCTGTCACACTGCCACGGACAAGTGCGTGTTTTCCCGTAAGGAGGTCGTTATTTTTCCGGATTGTAACGGCGTGTGATGCGTTAAATTGGGATTATCGGGTACCGTTGTTGGAAAGGAAGCGGCCGAGTGTGATCTGTACGTCACTGGGCTATGCATTATATGGGATAATGATGGGATCAGGGAACACAGGTCTGCTGATTTGTGCCGTTGTACCGGTGATCTACTCTGGCAGAAATAATCCGTTTCTTATTGAAAATTAAATCATTATTTTTTTGGGATAGAATTTGTTGGACGATAATCTTTTGTCGTCTGTTTGTAAATGTACTTCCTTAATGCCACAAAAACTGAATTTCCCGCTAATTCGTGGTTAAATTCCGAAGTGTGAGTGAATGCCGCTTAAATCTCTTCTCTCACAGTCTTATGGCGGTAGAAAATAATGCATTGCTCAGATTTATTTGCCTCAAGACCAATTATAGACCTTTGAACCGTCATGACATGGACTCCCTTTGAGGTCTCTGACCCCGCCTTTGAGCTCGCTCTGGGTCCTATGTGACACCCCCTCCCCCTCCGGGACCGTGAGCGGGGAGGGGGAGGGGTGTGCGTGCGACCACCGACACCATTAGCCCGTCGGATGTCGACTGAACCAATAAACAGGTGACCGGGGGACATCGAGGGGGGGAGACACCGGGGGAGGGGAGAAGGTAGGGTCCATACGAACTACTAACTAGGCTAGAACTGGAAAATCAGTCGTGATTTTCAAGAATACAAAATAGTGCCGAATCTTTGAGTGTTCGGTGTTGTCAAATACAAAGATCTTCAGAGATTAGCGGTGTAGTGGTGCGGAGTTAACTATCACCCCGGTAGAGGCTACTCAATGATTGTTTACCTTCCGTTTTGCCGGCGGCGTGGTCCCGCCCATCAAATGACGTCATCCATCGCTCCAAACTAGGTTGAGACGCATTAATTAGGCGGAGAAAAGTGGCAATTATCGCGCGCTGCCGACTGCCGTCAGACCTAACCACGAAAATATGGTGATATATGGATGATTGATAAGGAGATTCGATACACATCCTAAGGCTTTCTCTCGGCAAGAAGGGGCACTTACGGATGTGATTTTGATTGATAAACGTACGAGTATTTGTATTTACTTGGCGTGTGAGTGGAGGGGTCTGCGCAGTCAACGCCTGTTATATCATTTAACACTTCTTGCAACAAATCACGTGACCTGATGATCACCGTGCTCTCTCTAGCCGCCTATGACACGTCACGTGACCGTTTCATACTGTGACACTGGTCAGACACCCTCCCCCGCTTCCCCCCCCCCCCGCACACAAATAGTCGTGGCCGGTGGACATTGTTTATTTTCATGCGCGGGACTGCTCGGGTCATGGGGTCAACCCAACGTCGAGTGCAGTCGGCGTCAGCGCCGCGGGGTCACAGAGGTCAGACTTGTTGGCAGTCGCCCAACAGGGAAGGAGAGGGGTGAAGGGGTGCTAATGATAGGCGGTTCCGGCTCCTGATGGAGGTTTTTCTCACGGAGTGTTTGAAACTGCAGGGACACCTGATGAGTGATGGGTCGGTTTGTTGATGTCTTTAGCGTTGGAACGTTTCTTTTGGTGATATTTGTCGAATGGGCGACAGTTTTGGTGACGTTATGCGTGAATAATTTTATTATCCAACTCTTCGTTTGTTGTGTTGAAACAAAACTTGCGCTGCCAGGCAAGTTTGATGACTCACACCAACTCTCAGTAACTCGCATCCGCTGGTCAGCCCCATATGGAGTCTCCGCGAGGCGCCATGCATAATGTATACCACGATCAGTCCGATCACCTGCCAAGACCGGGTCGCACATCCCACACGGCAGTCACACTCCGGAAGTTGGCAGCGTGTGTGAATGCGCGCCGAACGCGCGAGAGCGTTTTTGCGCGCGCCCGGGGCGCGCCACCTAAGAAGAAAAAGCGCGCGTCGTGCACAGGGCGCCAAGGCCGCGGCTGGCCGGGCGGTGACGGCCGCTCTCGGTGGACTTTTATCGGTTTGTGCCACTGCGGCTCACACGTCCGAGCAGAGGCGCACTCAGGAGGTCGCCCGGGGAGGCAGGCTGGCAGCAGAGGCGGGGTCAGGGGCTGGATTTTGGGAGGTGGGTCGGCAGTTTTTATTTACGTCCCAAAATATTGGGTGGGAAGATAATGCTAATGAAATTTTGGAAGATTTTTCATTTTGTCATTTATTTTCAATTTTGAACATCGTGCTCCTTGTTATTTGCAAGTTATTGCACGTTGCAGCGGTGACAGCGACCTGCCACAAAAACATGCGTAACGTACGGGGCTTGTCGCTGCTCCTTATGGGGTTTGAGACGTGTCCCACCTTTTTAGCGTGCCTTGGAACGTGCTGGAGCAGTACTGCGACGTGTCCCTTGCATTCCACGGACGTGGGGGCACGCATTGCCCAAAAAGTGGCGTCTTTGCCGTCTTAAGGCCTGGCTACACTATGCGTTTTCTGCGTGCGTTTTTGCAGGTTTGCGTGTTTTGCGTAATATCGTTCTAGGAAAAAAGTTATAAACAATATAATTTTTACTTTGGTTATATACAAAAGCATATAACTCTTAGGTAACTAAAATTTAAGGTGAAAAACATCACAAAAACGTAATATCGTTCTTTTTTCTAGAATGATATCACGCAAAACACGCAAACACGCAAAAAACGCACGAAGAAAACGCGTAGTGTAGCCAGGCCTTTACAGAGCACTGCAAACAAATGTAAATCTCGTTGATATTATATTTGATCCTAAATGACAGTTGCGATGCTCAATGTGTGAACTGTGATGCTTGCTAAGTTTGGTTCTGCGACACCTGAGCGAGCGTCATTTCAGCGAACGACATTTGAGCGAAGCCTTTTTCAGCGATTATCAATTTAAGCGATTGACTTTTTCAGCGATTGTCAAGTCGGCGAATTCAATCACAGCGATTATCAACTTAAGCGAGGACCAGAATCAGCGAAACCAGATTGAGCGAATATATGGAGGTCAATGGGGGACCAATTGAGCGAACACAGTTACAGCGAAACCGAACGCGACGGAAGTCAATCATTTGCTACTTTTCGGGAATTCTTGCCCTTGGAATACCCGCTTGGTATGTGTTATGCTTCAAGCTGCGCGCGGCAAATTAAAAATTTGCTTTTAAGCTTGGAAACCACAAAAATATCTGGCCTCATTCTGCAACTTTGATCTGGAAATGTGGAACGTGAGAGATAGGACGATAGAAGGAATGCCAAGGACCAATAATAAGCTCGAGGGATGGCTCAGGGGGATCCAGTCTATGTTTCAGGGACCTCACCCAAATATCTGGAAATTCGTACGTTGCTTGGGGCAAGAACAAATTTTACAACATGGGGAACTGATCCAAATTCAAGCGGGGGAGTTTCGCGAAAAACAGCACAAGCAATATGAATCTCTGAACAAACGTTTGGTCATCATTATTGGCAAACAGCAGGGGGGGGGGGATCGAACCGCTGGAATTTTTAGAAATGTGGCATTAAATTTGGAGCTTAATGTCTGAACTTTGAACGTGACATCCGCCATCCAGTTCCGGATAACCATGAAAAGTTCCGGAAACATTCATTGTACGAACGCTCGCAAAAGAAAAAAAAAAGAAGAAAAAATACACCGTTACGGGATGATGAAGTATTTCGCTGAAACGACAGTCGCTCAAACTGTAGTCGACGAAAAACATGTCGCTGAAACATAGCTTTCGCTTAAATTGATAATCGCTATATTTGATAATCGCTCAATTTGATATTCGCTAAGTTGCCAGTCGCTGAAAATGGTTCGCTCAAATGACGTTCGCTCAAATGACACTCGCTAAAGTCGCTCGCTAAGTTTTCATGCGAAAACTTACTTGCCATGGTTACAAATAGTGGTGTCAATTACGGAAAATTGGAATACTGATACCAAACCAAATACCAACCAAAACCTTGGGAAAATACCGAAACCAAACCAACTTGGGAAAATGAGGGAAATACCAACTTTTTGCCGATTTCTTAGCCTCTTATACATTAGTGAGGGTTCATGATGCCAACAAAATACCAAACACATTACGATTTAAATACCAAATACCAAGTTGGTATCGGTTTGGTATCGGTATACCAAAAAGTTGGTATCCGATTGACATCTCTAGTTACAAATGCACGTATGCCTGCTGATTTCACAGATCTCGTCTTATTCTATCATCACATTTAATCCCGTCAAATCGAGTAATAGTAATGCCAATTTCCACCGGTAACATCCTAGCCAATAACCACCTCTCGCGAATACCGCGGCGTTTACACTCGTTTGACCCGTGTGACCTGGGCGGGTAGCGTGACCCCAGACGCCCCATTGGCACCGGCCGGCGCCGGCGGCGGGCGCGGGCGTCCGGCCGGCCACATCACCTTGACCCCTGTGACCCCGCCGGCCGGAGCAGCGTGACCTCTGACCTCGGGCCGAGCGAGAACAGGGAGGGGTGTTAAATGGGGTATGGGTTCGAGTGGGAGGGGTGTGGTGTCAAACTCAAAACGTTTTGCGGGTGGGTAGGTAGATCCGATCGCAAAGCGAAGCATAACTGTTAGAGGCTCATGGTTAAGCTCATGGTTACTGTTTGAATCGCGCTGCCTTATGACCTATATATCTATTAGTTTTTCTGTGGTACACTGGTAGTTATGCAATGAGGACTAACAATCACCAGTAATTATACAAAAACCAACCACGTGAAGTTCCATCGTTACGTTTCTCCCCTTCTCATTTCTCGTATTTACCACCAAACCGTTCCCGATTTAATTTATTCATTCCCGATCAGAAATCCCACATTTCTACTGGCCACCGCCAACCGCTCTGAATGCGTCGAATTTTGAACGCGACGCTGGAATTTCGGCCGTATCGCGGTGCGCGTCCTCCGCCTAAATAGGGGCCGTTCGGCGGTGGCTGACAGGTTTTCTCGACACCTCAGGGCCACCTGAGGTTACACGGTGCGGGCCGTTTGACCAGAGCTCCGACCGGTAGTTAAATGGTCAGATGCCGCCTTTGTTGGATTTTCCGCCCAGTCACATTAGTTTTGTTACAAGTGTTTGACCGATTTGGCAGCCGGAATTTAGCGTTCATGGTGTCGACGCTGCGGTGTGTATCAATGCGCGACTGTGTGCTCGATTTTTGAGTTCCCGTGTGTATTTTGTGCCAACGTGCTGTTTAAAACATTCTTAAAACTCGGTAATTGATTGCCCAAGTACGGGGTTCTAAATTTCAACTTTTGCGGAGTCCAGACGGGTGCATTTCCTCCTTATCTCTCCTCCGATCCTGTCTCTTCCCCCGTTCCTTCCATTTAGCCCGGTATCGTCCCGACTCGACCCTCCCCACTCTAACCACCCCTCCCCTACCTCCCACCCGCTGAGAGAGGTTAGGGGTACAGCAACGGTTTATTGTGCCGTATTATAACATACAGACAACGCTAACCGGTTTCGCTGTCACTTTCGGTACTGAACGACGCTTGACATTTGAAGAAAATCCTTACGAACGGTGTCTGTAAATGTGACCTCACAGGTGTTCATACAGCTTGGAGATCCGGTATGGTTGTTCATGTCAGTTTGGGTCTCAAAGTTGAGTCCCATGTAACATTTATGCAATTAATGTAAGCCCAAAATACTCAGCTGCTCACATTAATTGGTTTGGATCGTGGTAATGATTTGCACTTCTCTTCAAACAACCTATCTGCATCACCTACACTACATTTACTTTTACACGATGTAGAGCACGGTGACTTGGATTGTCCCTTGCCAGATTCCTGTGTCGATGCAATGCCGTTCTCCAGAATGACTCATTTTTCTACCACCTATCGGATTGCATGCAGGCTGGCGGTTAATCCTGTCTGTGCTACAATCCATGCCGCGCCTCGCTCTGTCAGTTTTGGCTCAATTTTTGTACCGGTGTGCTATCTTGTGACTCCATTTCCTGTCAGAGACATCCCAAAAATCAAATGCTCGTGATGGACGCTCAAAAATAGCGGCGCGCGCTAAACAAACCACGATTCCGCGCGCTCCAAGAAACGCTGTGATTCCTCACTATCGGCACGATCCAAACATATCTGGTGCGCGCGTCGGTTGCCATAACAACCACCGTCAGTTCGATTTCGGCTGTCGCGAGCTGGAATATATAATTTCATGCTGTCGCGAAACGACGGAGCGCGACACGGTGGCGCTCGCGCGAGCGACTATTTTTCCATCTCGGTCGCAATCGGACGTGCCGAAATGGCACAGGCCCAGCGTTAATTATATGGGTAACCCCTCAATGGGTGGGCACCTTGTAATTATCGACCTCGATTTACATGGTGACGAAGAAAAACGGACGTACCGTGCGCCGCCGCCGCCGCCGCCGTCGCTGCCCATTTGCCGATACCGATGTTTGTCGTTTTTCGAGTCGCTCGTTATGAGGCTGACCTGTTAGTTGAGCGCGCCTATTGCCATGCCTGAGGCGGTGGAGGCGCCAAAGAGGGAGGGAAAAGATCCTGTCGCAGAGGGAAGAACCCAATATCCATAACAGGCACCAGTTACCAACCCACATTGAGCGTCGATTGCTGACCGACGAAGCACCAAAGAATGAACAGTTCGGAAGTGCCAGACTCTATGCTAACCATACGGTGTATGGTGGGCTCATTGGAAATTCGTAGCGTGTCACTGCGTCTGCCGAACATTTCTGCACACAGAAAGCGCCGAGGAGCAGCACGTCACGTTCAGTAGATGCTTGCGGCAAACGCAAACTTGGCCTCGTCATGCGCCGCGAAAGGCTGGAGCGTGGTTTGTTGGATTCACTAGCTACGATTTATAATTCTTCAACAATCTGCAAACTTATGGTTTAGCATGATAACTTCTTGCAACCACAGTAGTGTGACCTAACTGTGAACTGAATTACCACCGAACTTATCACAGAAATAGCTACCGAAACCTCAAACAGGACCACAAATGCTCTATGCTTCCCGCCAAAGTGGGAACACCGGGTACCCACAAATCCGACATAACTCACCCACTGCGGAAACATTATTATGGCTGTCGCTTTTCATTGTCACTTATCAGAATCATAACACGAAGCTAACGCGAGGCTAATTGGCATGACAATCGGTAGCATCTCATTTTTATGAAGAAGCTCCGATAAAAAGCGCGGGAATCCGCCAAAAGCGCGCGAGCAGCCCAATCCGATAAATCGTGCCAAACGTCGCGCGCTGTCCGGCCATTTCCGCAACAACTGTAATGGCCGTAATGGCATCATAAGTGGCCGTAATGGGCCATTACACGTGGCGATTGGTGCGCAGTGCGCCGCTGCTCGCCGCGGCCGCGCCGGACGGTGGGTGGCCCTTCTCTCACAAATCACGGCAGATTGCAGCGCGTCCAACGGCGCTAACCACGTGGGATTGATTGTGTGGTCGAGCCCCAACGCTGAAAGTGCATATTTTACGGTGTGTGAGCGCGCGGATGAGCAGGCTGGGTGGTTTGAGGGGGGGTGCTAGTAACCACCTGTTCTCATGGCCGCGCTGATGGCTTGCGGTGACTCATGCAAGTCGTTTGCAAATGACTGGCTTTTCTGTGGTTGGGTTTGAACAAGTGGCGCGCGGAATTGGCGGCCGGAAAATGGGGATGCTGATTGCTCCATTAATCTCTAACGCAATTACCATTACGGAGCCTACCTTTCCCGCGGTATAATATTATTTGATTACGGGCGGGGATTTTTGACAACAGAAAACATGTTTTCAAATAGCTCCAAAGCTTCCCCTGGGTGAGGCGATGGTTATCCAGATCCGCTTTGGCGGTAGATGTGACCCTCGGACCGGGACGCGAGTTACCGAAGTGTGGAACTGTATATACGTCGACTAGCCGGCCGGATGACGTCACACCACGGCTAGTGCCGGCGCGGTGGCAGACTTGTCGACATTGGTATGGTCTTAACTTGGCGAAGAGGCATCGGACGCCAAAGTTCTGCTGCAGCTAGTTAATCGCGTTTCATTTTTAGCGCATTGTGTTTCTTCAATGTGTATGAGCTATCAAGTCCGCTTCAAATACCTCCTGTACATACAGGAGCGCGTACCTACCTACATTTAGTGTGTGCTATGCTATGTGTATTGAGGATTGAGGGCACATCCGACTCGCTGCGCTATTAATTCTGGTATTGATTGGTTGATTCTGGCATTGTCTTCGCGCAAACCATTGAAAGGGAGGACGTCATTTTTAAGCAGCTGCTAAGTAGGTACACTCCAATGTTTAAAGATTAGCAACTGCTCATTGAATTTCTGGCGAGTGGCAGTGAAACGTTCTGTTCATAAATGAGTACCTTACTAGTACCTAGTAGGTACCTACCCAGTGGCAAATAACTACCGCAGTCAATGAGCATGATTCACGAAGTCCCTAGATTTCTATTAGATAGGCCCTTCAAATGTGCAACATTTGCGTCTTCTCCGCGTTGTATCGTTTCCAGCAAATGAGAAAATCTGCATCTTCTCGACAGCCCTGAACTCAACAAGCTTTCCACATGGCATTATTCCCGAACATAATTTTCAAACATGGGAATCCTCCTCCCCCCCCCCTAAAAAAAAAAAAAAAACGGAAGCACCGTTTCCGTCGCCTCCAATGCGCCGCTCGCCCAGGGAGACGGGAATGTTATATTCTCGGCGGTCCAGTCTGTACTCTGCAGCACGCTCAAGGCTTGGCGGACCCCTAGCTCATGACTGCCTGCGCGATTCGTATTGTGAGGTGACGATAGCAAATGAATTCACTGGTGTTTCGGAATAATTGAAGGCGGCGCAGCCCAGCGTCTTAAAATGAACCACAGCGGCGAATGCACTATGCAGAGAAGAAATTGATTGAGCAGGTGCTCAACCACGCTGAATTGTTAATGTAAAATTGTGCTTTACATTTTCATTATTGCATTTAAGGTTGGAAATGAACGACTTGCGACCCTTATGGCTTACATAACTCGGCACCCTGGTTCGGTTGAACTACACTGCATCTCTTCGGAGCCTAAGCATTTTACAATTTACAACTCAGCTATGCACAAGCACAGGTTTATAATTCAATACTCAACTCCCTTTCCCTATCATCTTTTTGGCACCGTCAATCGCCGTTTGCGCTGTCCACTGTCCAGCGAATAAAACCGGCCGTCTCCAGTTCTCCAGCAGGGGCTTCCAAACTCAAGCGAACTTGCCGAGGTTTCGCGATTCAATGCACAGGATATGTACAATGGAGTTTGAGAGCCTCTGGATTGGCTCGGCGCGCCTGCGCTGCGCCGTTGGTCCGTCCAAGTACGTGAGTGACGTCATGCTATAAGCGTCATCCCTCGACCATAGTCACCAATCAGAGCCCTATAATTGACGTACAGTTCCACACTTAGGTAACTCGCGACCGGGACGACCCAGACGCATTATCCCGTTCGCTGCGCTGCGCGACGTGATGGGCGCTGATCTTCGCGATCGGAACGCACGTGCGTTAATGGCTCGGGCGCCGCTGGGGCGCGCCTCCCACGCAGTTTCCAGGCTGGTCTCCGTGTCTCCTCATCTCGCCGGTGTCCACGCCCAAGTGACCAGGCGGCCGCGTGCGCCGTGCTCTCGCCCGAGGCGTCAACGGCTGGCGCCGCCGTTCAAACGAGGGCGCCGCGCCCACGCCCCGCCCGAGCGCGCGCTTCACGAGACGCCCGGCCGCGCGCTGCGAGACTGCTCGATGAAACAGAACGAACCCACATGTGTTTTAGAGCGTTTTTCTTCTTTTTAGCCTCATTTTTGTGGTTATGATGACGCATCCCCGATTATCCACTTTTGTGTTCTTGCAAAGGGGTAGAAGACGTGGCTGGTAAATTTGCGGAGCGTTATTTATCGGTTCATTACTCGTGGAATGCGCGCTACCCACTCGTTTATGGTCGCGCTGGTCGACGGAGCGTCCGCACCCGTCCCCGGGCACTCCCACTGCAGGGTAATAGCACGGTAATTTGTTTATTTCGTTAATTTTCACCTTGTTAACCCGAGGCGCGGTCGGCGCCGGCCGGCCATCGTCCACCGCCTCCGGCGCTACCGCGCGCTCGGCAGCGCGGCTCTGGCTCCGCGCGGCGCCCAGCCAGAGCCGGACATTCCAGCGGCGGATCGGGCCGGCCGGCGCCCGGTGGCTGCGGTGGCGCGACCGTCCACACGACGGCGCCCCGGCTCGCTCTGCCGCCGCGCCGCCAGCTGACTGGGCGCTCCGCCGCCGCCGCCGCTCTAGCGGGTAGACCGGAGCACGCGCGCCACCAGGGGCGCCGCCGCTCGCTCGCGCTCGCGCGCGCGCCCGGCCGCCTTGTCGGCGCGTTTGATTCGCCGCCGCGGCCGTTTTGAAGCTTACACACTGTGGATATGGATAATTTGACGGCCGTTTGCCGCGTTAACCGACGATTATTGTTACGAGGAGTGATCAGGTGGCGGTTGGGGTCCACTGAGCGGGGACTGTGTGTGAACGGTGGCACGTGGCGGCTGTCAATTATATTGATGATGTCTCGACTGAGCCGACAGGTGGGAGTCTCTGCGTGTCTTTTTGTGATGGGAATGAGGTGTGAAAAAAGGAGAGGAGAGTCGTGGGGAAAGTTGAATGAATGGGGATGCTTGTGGTCGCACAGTATTTGTTTGGGTCAGAAGAACTGAAGAACGGGATGAATAACTCGTTATTTTAATAAGGCTGCTGAGCAACAGCTATCACTGTCAGATGGCATAGCAACAGCAATAAGAAGTTGCTAATATATTTGATGTTGTGTGCATCAGCAATGCATGATTCAATGTGCATATTTGGCAGAGCTCATGATCTGAACAGATACCCTCTTGACGTGGTCGTTGTGCCATTTATCCACGCGTGACTTACGTCAAGCAATTTATGCAGCACATCCCATGTTTCTGAACTTATCGCATATGCAACTGAGACTGGCTTCCTTACCCGGTGGCAAAGCGGCCTACTGACTTAGCTGTCATTCGTGGCGTTACGATTTTGGCATATATGGCTCTCATTGTAATGAGGAATATACGGGCTGATCGGCTAAGAGTCTATAGACATAGCTTGAAATTAAGAGGTAGCATGCGAATAGTTACATAAACACTTGCTACTCAGCTTTCTCGTTAAAGATAAAGCATTTCCTTGACAGTTAACGACCAGCCAATGAGAAATATTGACTTACGTCTATAGATCCTCCTAGTCTAGTCCTAAAACCACATTCTCAGTGCCACTTTTGCCTCGATTTTTGTGACATTGCCGCCTTTACCGCCGCCACCACCACCTTCGTCACCTAAGGTGGTGGTGGCGGTGTCACCTTTTTCATCGGCACCTCCAGACGGGGGATATTACTACTTATTCATCCTTAATTCCTCCTTATCCGTGAGACATAGCCGAGCCGTGTCCGGTATGTCTGAATTTCTGGGAAACTGTCCGGCCCATTTCCGTGTGATTACGTCATCTTACGTCACTGCGTGCCATCATAACGTCATATATCGTGATGTGGCCTGACATCAGATATGCATTACACATCGCAGATCGAAAAAGATAGATGGCGCCATCTTAAGTTGTAATATTACGCTTTTTATTGCGCGTGCGTGGAGTTACGACACACCCGGTATCATTATTAATTTCTGTGAAAAGATCATAACGGATCAAGGATAAGTTTGTGAGTTACGGATTTTCTACATATCCCATTTTTGGAACGGAGAATCCGATTTACCGTAACGTTTCTTGTACTTTCATAATGAAAAGATGAGGTGGCGACATTGTTTAATTCCTCCTGTGCTCTTTCTCACGCACCTCAAACCTCCTCCCTCCATCCGGTCCATCCCTCGCCGACTCACACAGCACACCGCACACCATCTAGCGGCAGATTAGTGAACTGCTCGGCCGCCGCCGCCGCCGCCGCGGGCGCCCACATTCCATCAAACAATGGGCGCCCGCCGCTACTGGTGGGCGCCGCGCGCGTGTGTAAATTGCGCCCACCCCATTACGTATGTATACGTACCACCGCACTAATGGTTAGGGTAATGGGACGAGCGTACTGACGCTGAGTTGTGCTTACCTGAAGGCTTGCGGGCGTTTATGTTATAGCAGAAACCAGTGGAGCGCGTCTGGAGAAACAGTTAGTGTGTGATGTTGAAATTTACTAAGAGTAGTGTTGTTAGAGTTAAAGCACTGAGTACTTGGAATGAAAATGTTTCCATTGGAATACGATGGATAATCGTTTATGTTAATCGTAATCGTTATCTTTTAAGGGAATGTTTTATGACATGGATCAATTCTCATCAATCTGGAGTAAAATAAAATAGCTTCTGTAAAATAATATTATTTTCCCCGTTGTTTGCCAGTGACGTATTTCATCGCAAAATTGTATATTTTTGTGTCATAACAAACGTTTCCACTTAATTTCAGTTTCTTGATAGCCTGGCATGCCCTCGGAAGCTGCTCGTGCCTATGCCTACTCGTATTTACTGAACCTCTCCGCAGAATGCTCGTGCTCAAACGCAGCCGCCGGCTTCGGTGGCGGTTTTCAACATCTCTCGTCCGTTCAGCCATTCTGCTCGCCCGTTTTCCCCATGTGCAATTACAAATTACCTTCCAATGTTCATTTGCTCGAGGGCGCTGGATGGCGCACGCGAATCTCGCCCTTAGCGACTGGCGGCGCCCGTGTCTACCGGGCCCAGTAATGGGGTGGCGGGGGCGATATTCGCCCGGCGCGCACCGCACTTTGAAGCCCGCTGAAATGTGAAATGTTCTTAGCGGCGTAATTTGCATGTGGCCGAGATCCAGGCCGAGTTATTGATCCGAGCCGGGTGAGCGCTGTCTAGCTGCAGGCCGGGCTTTAGTGGGAACTGCCGACCGCGGCTCTGCTGGGTTAGGATGGGACTGAGCTGGGCCGGGCTTTAGCGAAATGACAGACCGTGACTGGACTGGGTTAGACTTGGAACTAAGATGGGCTAGATTGAAAACTGAGCTGGGTTAGACTGGGAGCTAGTCTGGACTGACACTGAACTGGGCTTGACTGGTACTGTATTTGGCTGGACTTGGTAGTTGGTACTGAACTAGGCTGGACTGGTACTGCTCTAGCCTAAACTAGCGTCGGATAACTGACGGAATTGAGCTAGGACTCGGCTGCTTTGGGTTGATCTTTACTGCGCTGTGTATGGTAGGTGTAATCTAAATCTGAATGACAAGGTGATACTGAATTCTTATCGGAAAAATGTAAATCGCTATTCAACCATTCGGCAAGTCGTTTGAATTTGATTTTATTGTCTACAACCGTTTTCTGGCCATCCTTACTGTAATGAAAGTACGGCAGCGATCGGCGAAAGATGTAGGTATTACATTATTCCATCGCCAACGGGTAGCGACAGCTCGTATCGCCAGAGTGGGCTCAGCTCGGGGGTATGGGGAGGTAGGGGGGGGGGCACCGCAGGACAAATAATGGGGCGTTACTGTTGAGCCATGGGGAGTGGGGGTTGAGCCCTGTTCCATAAAGCGGTATTTGCATAAATTGCTGGCTCACATGGATCCTGCCTAACATATAGATCGGCGATGCGGTGTGGGTTGAATTTAAACCGTGTCATTTTAATCCTGCTTTGTGGGTATGTTGTAGTGGTTATTTATTGGCAGCTCGAGCTGTGTTAGTTTCTTTATGCGTTACTTATGCGCGTGGATGACGGGCTTCTAGTCGGTTGATCCTACGCGATCAGAGTGCAGATAGTTCTTGCAAAGCTTGGTCAATGGTCATATTCGACGTCGACATGGGTGGAAAGAAAGCTCGCGCTCCATAAAAGCTAGCTAAGTTGCAAGTCAAAAGCCATCTATCGTGTGCTAACGCTCACTTTCTTCGCAACTGTCTTGAGCACGGTGATTTCAAAGTTTCCGTTTTTTTCAAGACGCTCGTGATAACTCTTCGACGTTTTCTTCCCCTTTCGAGACACGCGTTTTGGACTCGCCCACTTGTCTGTCGCCTCACTTCCCCCGTTGATATCTTCGTTCACCCTGTCTCGTCTCCGCTGATCCGTTTCGCTCTCGCCCTCTCCTCTGTTCTCGCGTCGGTGTCGTCGTGTCGGCGCCGATGCCTCCCGGATGTCGACTCCTTCCGGTGCTCGACGCGCCACCATTGTCGACGCGTCAGCGCGCGCAATGTGGCGCACACGCGTGCATTGTGGCGCACACTGTCGGCGCCACTCAATGCTAATAGCTACTGCTGGCGACTTAAGTGGCGCGCCAACAACTCGGCCAGAAACGGCGCGCGCGAGTTTTATTCGACGCAGGCGGCCCGTGGCGAATATTGCGCGCGCGGGTACATTTATGGCGCGCTGTGGTGTTTTTGAGTGGGGCTGCTGATGCATTGGAGTGGCTGGAGAGGTGGTGACTTTTGATCAGCTCACACGCCTGCCTTGGCTGTCGGTGTGAAATTGCGAAATTTGTTTGCAACACATTGCTTACATTAATGTTTCTTATTCTGGCATCTGGCAGAACGAAATTCTGCTCGCACATCTATGATCTATTGAATTATCCGTCTGATAATTGAGGGCATAGTTAGTTTGTCAAACCAGATACATGCGTGACTGTTAGCTTTGGCATTGTCTTGGGAACTACCAACATATAGTTCAAACCTGTCTTCTTCGCTGTGTTAATTCTCACTTCGCGTCAAACCGATTTGTTGACAGTGGCGTCTCGCTTTTCATGACCGCCTGTTCCGTCTGCTCTCGTTGCACCTCCTCACAAATAAAACACGGCGCCGAGCAAAAAGGCCGCTTGGTCGTGGGCAATCGGCGGGTTCGTGTTGCCTCCTCATCCTTTCAAGCGGTAATAACCCGTATTAGCCGGCATTCAGACGCCCCCGGCGGCTGTGTGCTCATATTTTCCGCCTGATTTACCGCCTCAGACATCTAACTGGGGCCTGTTCCATACAGAGAAACGGCGAGCAGCATCCACAAGATGATTGCTGCGTTTAGAACACCCAACCGCGCCTAACCACTTCCACGGCGTGAAATTACGCCCGATAAAAACACCTGTGTGTGCACACTCGCCTCTGCGGCGTAGAAAAGGTGACGTATTTGCGGTCGTTATGACAGGTGGTCTTCAATAGGGCGCTGTATGACGGGCGATCAAATGGTGTGAGAAAGGCCGGTGGCTGGGCGTATTACACGCCTCGCTATTGTATCGCCCTGAAAAGGATTATGTTATGATGCGTTGAACTGCGGGGGAAAATTCATAAGGTCCCTCGTTGGGCCCTCCCCTAGGCGAGCGCGATGAATGGCGTATTAATTGGCCAACCGCTAAGTGAGCAGGGGGAGTGCACGAGCCTAAAGTGAATTGCAGGGGGCTGCAGGGTGCGCGCGCGCGGTAAATTGAGATGTCTGTGCAGCGGGTAAGCGGTGGGTTAATGGCAATGAGCGAAACTGGTGTCTCTAACTGGTCTTTGAACTTGCGTGGGGATTCGAAATCTTTTTGTGTCCGGCGACGCGATGATACAATGTAACTGATGCAATAATTCAGTAACTGAGACAAAAATTAAATGATGCCTATCCGATTCAACAATGCAGAATCGGAATATTCATAATAGATGTAATTTCTTCAAAATAATCATCTGCTAGCATCAATTTCTCAATACTTAATCGACAACATAAAAGGAAGAGAAGGAAGTGTGTACCTATTTTAACGTCGAACACCAGCTAGGCTGATGTTTCTCCTAAAACTGCCCTCATTTCCCAGAACCTGCGCCATGGTGTGTACGGTAGCACGCCATGATAGGATGGGTGTTAAATTAATGCTATCTCCGGTGAAGTACCTCTCCACAAGATAGAACGCTAACAGATGTGCGCGCCCTGATTGTCCCCTCTATCGTAGCGTTATCCTGCCTATAACATTACACTACAAACTCTGTTAGATAACGCACTAAAATGTCGGCCCAACTTTCCCACCATATTTGCTGACTGTTTGGCAGAGAACAGAGCTGACCTCGTGTAGCTATCAGTGGTATCTTGCAACGGATATTTCTGTTACACATTTGCAACATCCCATTGCAAGATATTGTTCGTAGCTGTCCTTGAGTTGTCTTTCTCGTGGTTGTATTTGTTGGATTTTTTCCTGCCTGTCGTGTGTTTCAGCTATTGTTCTCGTGAAGATGGTCAGTTCATTTATGTGACTCGTTCATGGATAATTAATGGGGTAAGGCTGTTCCACATATCAAAACGTTGTTCTCAGAAGGCATGCAATCCAGGAGAGACAGCAGATATCGTGTTGGTGTTGTTTTTTTAAATTCATTACACGTTGAAAATTGAATTTGTGGTCTACGCGCAGCAAGGTCCTTGCGATTATTTTCACCATGAAAATATGTGAAAAGGACAGGTCACCCAGAACTTGAACCTTCAAAGTCCTACTGACTACTCCAGCTTCGCCTTTAGTCGATTTTAAGGAACGGTTCACTGCCAGGCCTTTTCGAGTTTCGACCGTTTAATTTGACTCGTGTTCCGTCATTTTTTAGCTCTATTTTGGCGTGAATGGTGTGACAAAGCCGTTGTAAGGCCGATGCGTGCTCCATTGTTGCCTGATGTTTTTAGTCGCGTTAGGTCGTGTTAAAAAGTATCCTGACAGTGTTAATGCGATGTTACGACCGAAATCGCGCACTGGGTATTCCCTGGTCCGGTGAGGTGTAATTTATGAACCATGCTGGTAATGAGACGTTAATGGAGGTCGGATTTTTATAAACATAATGCGTAAAACGCATGTCTGATGTAGGTAATGGATCAAAAGCTGTCCATTTTCCTTGACACCATTATAACGAGGTAAATTGTATAATTATATGTAACAGAAAATGCTACTCGGAAAGTACAATGTTGCTTATTGTCTACTCCGCACAGGATATTTGCTGACAATTTTTGATGACACAGGCAACGGTAATCACTGATCTTGGATTTTTTCGTAACTTTAGCCTGCAGTCCACAGGATGCGATAAGCCAACCAGCAATAGTTTGTTTATTTATCCTGCTTAGTAACGAGCTGGACACCAATGGCATTGGCGATGACCATTGACCAGTACCCATTGCACCACCGGACGTCCCTAATCCTGATAGTCACATCTCATTTGGTACGATCGTACCCACACTTTCCGCTACAGGTAGCGGTACGCCATATTGCACCACCGGGCCGGCGGCAGCGGCGGCGGCGGCATCTGAAAATAGCCGCTGGCGGTGATTCATGTCAGGGGTCACCCGCCGCCGGGCGGTCAGCCGCGGCGGAACCCTTTGATGTGGCCCCTGTGCGCCTTTGAGGCCCCGTGCCCGTGTAGATGTTGGCCGGGCCGGGCGAGCTTTCGTTTGATCTCAGCGGAGCATTCGACAATCGCGCACGCGGCGCCGGCGGATTCGGGGAAATGTACCCCTGTGGGTCTGAGGAAGGGGGCACCGGGGGGGGGGGGGGTGAGGGCTGACCGCCAGTGGGATGGGGTAGCGGCTGGCAAAGTATGGAACACACGAAATGTTCACCCACAATATATTTTTTTTTTACTTCCGTTCTTGCTCATTCATTTTCTGCCCGGCCGATCATATCTACAATACAATATATTTTTAAGGAAATTTATAAGTAGAACAGTATTTTTCCACGTACCAACGTATCTTTCAATCTTTCCTATCTCTTGTTAATCTGTTTACTTCTCCATCTATCCGATCTATCCAATATTAAATTCCTCAAGGCCGTGAAATTCCTGGCAAGGATTCTGTTAATTTGGTCGAACTTTCTCGCCATTCCGTTTTCCACGTGCCATGGTGTTGGGTCGCTCCTGCTGGTTCCCGTCAAGGCAGCTCGTTGGCTAGTTTGTATGACATCATTCGTTTACAGCTGCCCGCCTCCTGGTCTTTTTACGTGTATTTTTTTCTGTGCGGCGGCTGCTTCGTGTCATTGAGGAGTGGACGGTCTTGGGGGGGAGGGGCTCTTACCCGGTGGGGGGGGGAGGGTGACAGGCCGGATGTGGGCCCGGATTTTGAGACAGACCGTAGCTCATGGGCGGTCATTTATCATGGATGGGAGCTGTGTGTGACGGAAAATTTATCATTTTCCACAGACTAGTGTTGAAATGCTTGTGTTTTGTCACCCTGGCTAGCTTTAATTGTCAAACTGCTGTCAGGTGCTACGATTAATGTAGCTTTAGCTTGAGAAACTCGCGGTAATACTTGTGAACTAATCATGTGTATGGTATTTTGATATGATTTTGGTTATCATTGATTTAATAGAAATGCATTCTCATATCAATTTTAAACACCCCTTTCTTCAAATATAATGGCAATGATGAAGGACAACGATATCAAGAAAACTTTGCTGAATATTGAATATTTGATCAACGTGTCCTCGCCAGGACGCGACGAGGTTCACTAACTGCCTTTTTTATTAAACGCAGGAGGTACTTGTTATTTTATTTTGCATCAGTTTTGAACATCAGTTAGGTACTCTGAAAAGTGAAAACATCAATATGCTCAGACCTCGTCCATCACATCCCCTTTCCTCCTAGCTGAGACTAGCACTCCCCCTCCCCTCTCTGGGCCGTCTCTCTCGTCTGCAGCAGCCACCTGTATTGACCCACCTGTCTGCGAGCGGCGAGCTCCAGGTCGTGACCCCGGTGACCCGGTCACCCCCTCCCCTCCCCCGCCGGCGGCAGCACGTCTCGCCGTCTGGCGGCGCCCTTTGATCTCCCTGGCGATTGGTTCAGCCGCCCTGCAACAAAGCGGCGGCGGCATCGACCGTCGGCGTCGGCAGCGACGGGGATTCGTCGGCGCCGACGGCCGACGGCGGCGACGAACGACGGGGGCGGGACCGGGCGCGCGCCGGCCGCCGGTGGTCAGTGGTCGTGGGGAGAGGAGATGGCGGGTTCTATCGAGTCGAAAAAACGGTGACTTTTGACAAAGATGATGGCTGATTATCAAATTTTGTAAGTCATCTTGGTGTGTTTTTTGGTCTTGGCTTGCCGGGCTGATATGCTGAGATGTATCCTAATTGCATTCTTCCAGTTTGTATAAATTACCTTACTTGGTTTATTTGGATACTGGTGGATCGATTGCGTTCCAAAAAAAAAAAAAAAAAAAATAAGCTTTCCAACTTACTGTTAATTAGTGCACTTCTCAATGGTGGAGTTAAAGCAAAAACCTCGGACTGAGCATCCTAAAAAGGCTAAAGGAAGGTCGTGTTAACTCGGAATTTTCAGAGCAAATGTCGATTTGTTGTGTTCCTTTTTTCGTTTGCTTTTTATGTAGGCTTTTGTTCAGCGGACCACTTTTGATTCGTGCCGGTGTAAAAAGGTCGGATTTTGTCGCCAATGACTCTTTCAGCTATTACGGGATAATCATATTTTTCCTGTGTTTTGTAAAAAAAAAGTTTTTTTCATTTTGGAAATCACGTGCAGTTGCTCTGGCGGCCTCCGCCGCCGGGTTCAGTCGGGGCCGCCACCGCTGCTCGGAGCCATCGATCCCCACTGCTCGCTGATTGGTCGGCCAGCGGCCGCCGGCGGCGCTGATTGGCTAATGGGACTGTCATTTGCAAGGGTGTCCCTCGGGGGAGGCCCGGCGGATGTGTCGATGGGAATGAAAAATAAATAAAACAGACTCGGGCCGAGATCAAAGCGGCTACTCTCGGGCCGGAGGTAATGGCTCTGTGCGCTGCCGTTGAGCCAATTAAATGCTCTGCCGAGCCCGTGTCGGCACCAGGCGAACAAGAGCCGATTTTGGAAGCACTGTGGGCAGATGCAGCTGCCACAGTTGCCGCTGTTGTCACCGGGGGAGATGGAAAAATCCCCGCCACCGCCGGCGGTTGCCAGCCGCTTCTCACGGGGATGTCATTCCTGGCGCTGAAGGTGATAAGGTATTTCCTGAAGCACAGATTGCGAGACATACCATCGTTAGCAACAGCGAGAGCAAAGGCAGGGCTTTATGCATTTAGGCCAGTAGCAACCAGCTGCCGTCGGTTACCGCTGGGCTTCGCCGCTGCTTCCAGCTCATTTGAAAAACTTGGATGTTTTATTTGAATTCAAATGTTTGCGGTTTTTTTTCGCTCGAAGCATAGATATTCTATTAATTGGTCGCATTTTCCGAAAAGCAACAATTATTGCATTATATTTTGGAACAAGACCCAAAACTTACCTTGGGTTCCTGTTTTTATGTAAAACAAAAACGTCAATTTTGAATGCGCTCCTCGCAAAAATGTTTCCTTTGATGACCTGTTTCCGTAAATTGTTTGCTAGTTTTCGTGTGCGATCGCAGAGTAAGTTGGATTCGTGCTCCACTTTCCTGCACAAGATGTCATATTGTTGACTTTGAATAAGCACCTGACCGCCTGTCAATCCAACAGTTGTGTGCAAGTTCGAACGCAAACAAGTTCCGCACAAACCATGTCTCGCTCTTCTTTCAACCACACTCTGTGCTTTGTTGCATGTGTCCATTTGACGGCCACCGTATCAAAGCTGCTACCGTTCAGCGAACAGTTTTCATCTGGATGACGTCACCCTGTCAACATGTGTGTTCAAACACGGCGATATGTGACGTCATAGCTGCGAACAGCTGCCGTCCGGCCGCGCGATAGTGTGTGACGTCACTGTGAGCCTGCAGTGCAGTGTGCTGTTAGGCTCCTCCAATGAAAGTGTTCACTAGATGTGCCGATGTTTTTTTTTTTTGTCACTTATGGTAAAGACGTTTCAATCATGCCTTCATTCGTCCATGCTGACTTGCGCCCATATTTATTGAACAGTCACCTGTTCAGGGCGAACAGTTTTCTTCTTTACACTCCCCCTCTCAACCCCTCCCCCCCCTCCCGCCCCACCTTCATCCCACCGAATCCCCCGTAATGACATGAATCCCATCCGCCGCCCCGTCCGAGCACATTTGCGCTAAAGAACACTGTTACAATGGCCACCCGAAACTAAGCCGTTTTTTGTGCGTTCCGCGAGCGGGACTCGACCCGTCTGTCGGCTCCCATCATCGTGTCGCCGCTGTTGTCCTGTCTGTCATTTTGTCCGCTCTTTATGCGCTCTCCCTTCCGCGCGCGCGCTCTTCATTGGTAACAGTTCCGGCGCGCGTGTGCACGTGCGCCGCTGGATAGGCGCAGAGCGGTGGTAATCCGCCGTGCTAATTTTGGACGGGTTGTGTGTGAGAGCAAACAGGATTAAAGACAATTTGGAATCTGTCGTGGAGAGAGACGATTGTGGCGGTGGTGGTGGTGGTGTGGTGTCAGGTGTGGTGGTGGTGGTGGTTGATATTTTAGTGGCGGTGTTGGTGATAGTGTTTGGTGCAGGTTGTGGATCATTCGAAACAATTTTTCATGTTTTTAAATTGCAAAGAAAAACGGATATTCATTGTAAACACCTAAATACTTTCCAACAGTCTACGACAGCAGGTTTTCAATATGTTTACAACGAAACATTTTCGTTACTGAATTAGACGTGTTTGTGTTAAGGCTTTCCTAGAAAATGTTTTTCCCGATCTTTTGGGCCAAGCGTCAGATCAGTATCACAAAAAATGTTGGGATTTCATCTCCACCCAATTAATCTCCATTCAATTCATCAATGTTTGACAAACATTTACCAATTTTAAGGAATGTCTGAAAAAGTGAGCAATAGGCAGCTAACGATAAGTGAAAACTTGCAAATGTCTCCTGTTTGAAGTGATGGCTTCGGGGAAATATAACTGGTCGCTAAGTCCATGAATTTATATCGACAGTTATGGCAGTTTTGAGATGCAGTGGTGCAGAGAGACTTGATATTTACCTTTTAGATGCTCATGAATTCGGATAGCTTCGAACAAGACGTGTTGCCGGATCGGGAGTGGTCCTTAGACCTTAGCCAGTGATGCGGAAACTTCTGTTTTCCTTACAATCCTAATTCTGAACACAGTTCTTATGTTACTGAAGTGCTTCTGTTGTTATTACTAAGTGAGTTGAATTCTTCGAAAAAACAACAACTTTTGGAACCATGTTTGTTGCCCATTTAAATGGCATGTCTTTTGAATATTTCACGTTTGATGCCCTCTACCGCTCGCGCTTAACTTTAAACCATGGTTTTAGCACTGCCGCAAATAACTCCTCCCAGCTAGGATCTTTTAGCCAAAAATAGCTATAACGAGAACACATCTATTAAGCCTTGTCGCGCGGGTTAAAACTGGCTGCTGGTGCCGTTGTTCTGATGAGTCAGGGTGGCCGGTGCGCGGCTCAGCAGCCGCTAGCTGGCTGCATCCGCCGCCGGCACGCTCCCGGGCCCGCCGCCGCCCGGCTCAACCCTTTGATCTTGCCGACATTGCATACGGCGCGACCGGACTCTTTAATCGGGCAGACGGCACGTGCCGGGCGGCGCAGTGTCCGAATAGCGAATTTTCATCAGAAACTGAATTTTCAGCCGGTCGGAGCTCGTGCAGTTTTTAGCGGGCCGCCTATTGGCGGCGCAGGCAATAGGAACTGTATTTCAGGGTATCGTTTCCGGTCGAAATGACGGTATTTGCCGGGGGCGCAACAAGAAGAGGAGAGTTCATGGGTGGAGCTTTTCCAGGAAAGTTGGTGGGGCAAAAAGTTGTCAAACCTACAATGTCCGATTGTTAAGTTAGATAAAATTCAACAATGAATCAATTATTTTCATTACAGAGGTAATATTTTGCATTACACAGACATTTCAAAGCTACTCAATGCGAAAAAACATAGGTTTGCTAAGCAGTAAAGTCCTGCAAATCGGCTTAAGTTGGTGGGGCAAAACGCTTATTGGTGGGGCAAAATGGCAAGTTGGTGGGGCAGGCGCCCCACCAAGTGAATAGGAAGCTCCACCCCTGGGAGAGTTAATCACAAGCAGCAGACACTGAAAAACCAACACCACTCTCCGAGAGTGGTGTTGGTTTTTCAGTGTCTGCTGCTTGTGATTAAAAAGTTATTTCTATTTGCGCGAGACAAACGAATGGAGACAATGTTTTAAGAGATTGTAAAAGTTCGCTGAGTTTGATATTGTTCCACTCACAAGCATGCTTTTCTTTCTTTATTCTTCGAGGAGGCAACTATGGCAAATCAACAGCCTTAGGTGGTTATTCGTTTAAGAACAGCAAACCTTTGAGATACATCGCTATGATTGCAATGGGAAAGTGCTTGCTGTACGACAAATGTAGGTAAAGCTCACATGATCACGTGTTGAAACTTCGCTCAAACTGCTATTTGCAAAATGTCTTAACTGCCCAAGGTTTTACACAGCACCAAAATCCACGCCAAACACCAGCCCTGTCGCGGTCGCCCCTCGCGCGAAGTATCTGAGCCCTGACCTCTGACCCCACCCGTCCTCAGCGCACTCAACAGGCGCCCTCACCACCGCCCGAGGCGCTAAATCTGGCAACTCTCGCGGTGCGTCGATTGAATCTGGCAGCATTGGTATTCAGTGGGCGTATGGAAATAGCCACCTTAACGGCGGAGACGGTAAGGTATGTTGACGGATCGGATAGGGACGCACGGCGAAGTGAGGGGAGAGAGGGGGAACAACGGGAGGGGGAGGGACGGCGGGAGGCGCATGGCCGCGGGGAGGCAGGGGCGAGAGGGAAGCGGAGAGGGACATGCCAGGCGCCAGTCGACAGAGGGCAGCGAGCGCGGCAAGACGTGCAGCAGTGATTTTTTTTTCGCTCGTGGGTGTGACGCGCAGGCAAGGGAGCTATGGCGAGACGTTCAGTGTTGATCAGTGAAAGAGATGGGAGTCGGCGAGATCGACAGCGGGGGATTCGCACTCGGCGAAGGAAGTTGGAGGCTAGAGGACCGGCAGCAGGTGACCCAAGGGGAAGGGAGTCAAGAACAACAGGTAAGGGGCCATGAACGGCTTGTTTTGCTGTCTTCCGTTGCCCGCCACGAGGGACCGGGATCATGAATGGCGTCCGAACCGAGTGAAAGAGCGCAAGGAAATGCCTCAGGCGCTGACCGGGCTGACGTTAGGTGGTATCTGTTGAGGTGTCGTTTTTCTGCTGTGTTCAGTCAGGACGGGAGCTGACCTGAGTTTGGACCTCATTAATGTTCGAGGACCGATTGTGGTACTTACCTACTAATGTGGCGCCTGCAGGGGCGGTCAGTGGCGAGGTACATACGTATGTAAGTACCTCGCAAACGCACAAGTCAGGCGCATATCGCGGCTAGCGCGCCCTGTAGCACGGACGCAGCCTGTTTGCCTACAGTGAATAGACGCGGGTCTATGGGCCAGCGGGCGTCGCCGGCGGCTAGCCCCATTCGGCGGAGACGAGGGGTGGAGGTCCGACAAACAGCCCGTCTTTTGGGTCAGCAGTGTCCGATGGCGGCGGTCGGGACGGCCGGTTCACAGCCGAGACCGGAGATGATGTTTAGTTAGGACGGCGGCGCAAGGCCGGGACAAACGGGCAGAGGGGCAGGGACAGGGAGCGAAGGAGCGGGATACCGTCTGGAGGGGAGGTGGGGGGGGGGAGGGCAGGCAGTGACTCACCCGGAGGAGAGGGGGAATCACTGGGTTTGTGTTCTACTGTGTTCTACTACGGGTTTGTGTTCTACTGACGTTTCACCGAGTGGGTGTCACACCGCAGGGTCGGGAGTGTCGGCGGTGTGGCCGGGAAGGATCGGGCCGGAATGGCCGGGTGGTCGGCCGATGTGGCCGGGTGGTCGGCTGATGCAGCCGGGTGGTCGGCTGGTGCAGCCGGGTGGTCGGCTGATGCAGCCGGGTGGTCGGCTGATAGAGCCGGGTGGTCGGCTGATGGAGCCGGGTGGTCGGCTGACGCAGCCGGGTGGTCGGCTGATGGAGCCGGGTGGTCGGCTGATGCAGCCGGGTGGTCGGCTGATAGAGCCGGGTGGTCGGCTGATGGAGCCGGGTGGTCGGCTGATAGAGCCGGGTGGTCGGCTGATGCAGCCGGGTGGTCGGCTGATAGAGCCGGGTGGTCGGCTGATGCAGCCGGGTGGTCGGCTGATAGAGCCGGGTGGTCGGCTGATGGAGCCGGGTGGTCGGCTGACGCAGCCGGGTGGTCGGCTGATGGAGCCGGGTGGTCGGCTGATGCAGCCGGGTGGTCGGCTGATAGAGCCGGGTGGTCGGCTGATGGAGCCGGGTGGTCGGCCGATGTGGCCGGTTGGTAGGAACGGATGATGGTATGACGGTTGGTATGGCGGTGGGCGAGGGGTAAGCGCCTAGCGGTACCGGCCGGCCGTGTCAGTGTAACAGCCCATCACCGATACATCAACCTGTCAGTCAGTGGGGTCCGCCCACACGGGGACTGCGCGACCAGGAGAGAGAGGGGTCTTATTCATGACAGACAGCGGGGCACCGCAGACGAGGCGACGGCCATCATCGTGGGTGGCGCGGCCTGCTGAACGCACCGCACACACCGCACGCAGCAGTGTGCGGTGCCCGTGAACACCCCTGTTCACAGACGAGAGAAGAGGAAGGACATGGGAGGTGAGTGAGCATGACTGGGGGTAGAGTGTGGTTGGGTGATTCGGCCGGTACGGCCGCTGGTGAGCCGGGGGAGCGGTCGGCTGGTGAGCCGGGAGCGGTCGGCTGGTAAGCCGGGAGTGGTCGGCTGGTGAGCCGGGAGCGGTCGGCTGGTAAGCCGGGAGTGGTCGGCTGGTAAGCCGGGAGTGGTCGGCTGGTGAGCCGGGAGTGGTCGGCTGGTAAGCCGGGAGTGGTCGGCTGGTGAGCCGGGAGCGGTCGGCTGGTAAGCCGGGAGTGGTCGGCTGGTAAGCCGGGAGTGGTCGGCTGGTGAGCCGGGAGTGGTCGGCTGGCGAGCCGGGAGTGGTCGGCTGGTAAGCCGGGAGTGGTCGGCTGGTGAGCCGGGAGTGGTCGGCTGGTCAGCCGGGAGTGGTCGGCTGGTCAGCCGGGAGTGGGCGGCTGGGGAGCCGGGAGTGGTCGGCTGGTGAGCCGGGAGTGGTCGGCTGGTGAGCCGGGAGTGGTTGGCTGGTGAGCCGGGAGTGGTCGGCTGGTGAGCCGGGAGTGGTCGGCTGGCGAGCCGGGAGTGGTCGGCTGGTAAGCCGGGAGTGGTCGGCTGGTGAGCCGGGAGTGGTCGGCTGGTAAGCCGGGAGTGGGCGGCTGGGGAGCCGGGAGTGGTCGGCTGGTGAGCCGGGAGTGGTCGGCTGGTGAGCCGGGAGTGGTTGGCTGGTGAGCCGGGAGCGGTCGGCTGGTGAGCCGGGAGTGGTCGGCTGGTGAGCCGGGAGCGGTCGGCTGGTGAGCCGGGAGCGGTCGGCTGGTGAGCCGGGAGCGGTCGGCTGGTTAGCCGGGAACTTTTCCGGTCGGGTCATGACCTTGACCAGCAGTCAAATTTTCAAGTTAACATTTAGGAGTTAACTTATGGTCTGTCGACTCGTCTCGACGAGAGGAGTACGATCCTTGCAAAGTAATGTCGTGGCTCTACTGAGTCAAGGTGGTTGGAAAAAAAAAAACATTTTCTGTAAACCAGTTATTTCGTTGTTGTTTTTTTTTTTTTTTTTTTGCCCTCTAGAGGCCTGACCGTGGGCATGGGGGTCAAATCTGAGGACGCAATCCGGAAAGAGGGTTAAAAGTGCTATCGAATGCGCTCTTCCGCGGCGCTGTGGCTTTGTTGGTTCTCGAGTTATGTGCGGCTGTTACCATTTTTTTCCAAGTGTTGAACAACACGGAGGTTACAGCGCGCTCCTGAAAAACCGCGACGTCACCGCGAATAGGTGCGCACGGAGGAGGAACGTGCGTTTCTCGTTCCGGGTAGTTAGCGGGACGCGACCGGCTGGACGCGGCGCGTCCCAGTTGCGTGCCTGGGGACGCCGTCTAGCCGACGCTGATTTCATATGCGTCTGAGGAGGGTGCAGTGTTACGGTATGTGGTGGCGGCGCGAGTCGCACGAGAGGGCGAGCAGCGCGGTGGGCAGCTGCCGCCGCCTGGCAGAACCCGCGGCGCGGTCCAGCAGAATGGCCCTCAGCGGGGCGGCTCGGTTGCCCCCCCCCCCCCCCAGCGTTTCCACCCGCGCCGCTACGTGACAGGACAATGGACAGTGACCGCGGCCGAGACACGCCCCGGCGAGGCGCTCGCTCGGGTAGGGAACTGACGGTCGTCGCGCAGGTGTCTCGGTGTCACACTCCCTCCCCCCGACCCCCTGGGGAGCCGATTTGGGAGGAGGCGGGGGAGACTGGCCGATACGTCGGCGCACCCTCTTCCGAAGAGGAAAGGAAGGGATGGGACAAGGGGCGCTGATCGCCGGGATGAGGCAAGAGGGGCAGAATAAGCTACAGCGGGGAGGGATTGGGGACTGCAGGGGCCGTGCGACGCTTGCAGGGAGTATGTGAGCAAACGGCAGGAAAGCGGCCGTAGTCGTTTCGGGGCTTGCGAGTTGTTGTCTCGCGGCCGATTTCATATCTTGGTAATATCTCACATCACGTGGTATTTTACGCCCCAAGTAACAACACTCTCGATGCCTAATATGCCCCAACTGTATGTCTGCGTGCTTGGGTTGCAGTTCACTTTATCACTATGGAAATCATAGCTAGTAACAGAATACGATAATACCATTCAGCTTTCAAAAGAGAATAGGCGGAAAACGGTCAGATATTTTTTTTAGCCACCTTTATGGAATCGACCGCTGATGGTAGCTTACTGCGAAGACGAAATGTATTCCGTGCAAACGCGTTCCGGGCATCTTCGGTCTGCACAGGAATGTAGCTTCGGAAGTACGACGTCACGGTAAAAATATTTTGCCGCAGAACGGCATGAGAGCAGTAATCGCCACGAAACTCGAATGCGCAGATCGCTCACGAGGGCGCAATACAACACATACAATATAGTGCATACAATGCATGACAACCTAACCGGCCCGGGAGGACGGCTAGAGCTGTGCGAGGCTTCTAAGGAGCCTGTCAGGAGCGGGCAGCTGTGGCCTGACCGGGACCGGTGAGGGTCTGTCGGGGGTTATGTGGTCTGACCGGGATCATGACGGCTGGACAGGAGCCGTGGGAGACTGCTGGAGCCGTGCGGGGCTTATAAGGAGCCTGCCAGCGGTGGCCTTATCGGGGTATGTGAGGATCTGTCGGGGTTTAGGTGGTCCGTCTGAGACCAGAACGGCTTGACCAGTGCCGTGGGAAACTGCTGGGGCTGCGAGGGGCTTGTAAGGAGCCTGTCAGCGGGCAGCGGTGGCCTGATCGGGGCCTGTGATGGTCTGTCGGGGGCTAGGTGGCCTGACTGAGACCAGGACGGCATGACCGGTGCCGTGGGAAATGCTGGGGCTGCGCGGGGCTTGTAAAGAGCCTGTGAGCAGCGGGCAGATGTGGCATGACCGGGGCCGGTGAGGGTCTGTCGGGGGTTATGTGGCCTGACTGAGACCTTGCTGGCATGGCCGGTGCCGTGGGAAATGCTGGGGCTGCGCGGGGCTTGTAAAGAGCCTGTGAGCAGCGGGCAGCTGTGGCCTGATCGGGGCCGGTGAGGGTCTGTCGGGGGTTATGTGGTCTGACTGAGACTAGAACGGCTGGCCTGGCGCCGTGGGAAACTGCTGAGGCTGTGCGGGGCTTGTAAAGAGCCTGCCAGCGGTGGCCTGATCGGGGCATGTGAGGGTCTGTCGGGGTTTAGGTGGTCCGACTGAGACCAGAACGGCTTGACCGGTGCCGTGGAAAACTGCTGGGGCTGCGCGGGGCTTGTAAGGAGCCTGTCAGCGGGCAGCGGTGGCCTGATCGGGGCCTGCGATGGTCTGTCGGGGGTTATGTGGTCTGACCGGGAACACGACGGCTTGACCGGAGCCGTGGAAGACTGCTAGAGCTGTGCGGGGCTTGTAAGGAGCCTGTCAGGAGCGGGCAGCTGTGGCCTGACCGGGGCCTGTGAGGGTCTGTCGGGGGTTATGTGGTCTGACCGGGACCACGACGGTTTGACCGGAGCCGTGGAAGACTGCTGAGGCTGCGCGGAGCTTGTAAGGAGCCTGCCAGGAGCGGGCAGCTGTGGCCTGACCGGGGCCTGTGAGGGTCTGTCGGGGGTTAGGTGGTCTGACTGAGACCAGGACGACTTGACCGCAGCCGTGGGAGAACGCTGGAGCGTGCCGGGCTTGTAAAGAGCCTGTCAGTAGCTGGCAGGAGGGCGCCAGTGGCCCTTTCCGGGGACTACGAGTCGTTTGTCCTAATGGCTGCATCACTGCGAATATGTATGCATTTCCACGCGCACGCGCACGCTGATGTAAGGTCGATCCCCCGCTGACGAGTTCTCTCGAGAGAACCACACCGCCTGCGGGTTCACAACGGCCCCTCCCCTTTAACGAGAAAAACGAAATAGCGTTCTAGGAATTCCATGGAAGAAGGTAAAAAAAAAAAAAAAAAATCACTGCTGCACGTCTTGCCGCGCTCGCTGCCCTCTGTCGACTGGCGCCTGGCATGTCCCTCTCCGCTTCCCTCTCGCCCCTGCCTCCCCGCGGCCATGCGCCTCCCGCCGTCCCTCCCCCTCCCGTTGTTCCCCCTCTCTCCCCTCACTTCGCCGTGCGTCCCTATCCGATCCGTCAACATACCTTACCGTCTCCGCCGTTAAGGTGGCTATTGACGTCCTCGGTCCGGTCTGCACGGTAATCACGTTCACATAGTTGAGCAGTCGGGTAGGAAGTAAGGCATGTATCGCATTCGTGGGATAGTATGAGTGAAATGGTTTTTATCGTGGCTTAGATCCAAGATGGCTTCAAGGCTACTAAGTTTCCCGAAATGTGTACATTTTGTTATGCGATGTTATGCCATGGATAGCTATATATGTATTTATTCATGTACTAAATGAGCAGCTGAGTTTATCATGAAGCTTCCCTCCCATTATCTCGTAGCTAGTAATACGCTAAAATCACCTAACCCTCACATCAGATAGGCCGTGACGGGCGGCATTTTGGACATAAAAATAGCCTCTGCACTGGTGTCTGAATGGCCTATTTGGCGTTTTTGTTGGGCTAATAGCTGCTCTCGTTTGTTGTACCCTTCAGAGGCTCGTCAGATCTCGCAAAGATCGCAGAGATATCGCGGCGGGCATTGTGTCGCAGAGGGTCGCCACGGGTCTTCATTGTTTTATTGAGTCGGCTGCAGATGCTAGCTATGTGATAGTATCTGTGATGAGAGGGGTAGGGGCTGAGAGGGAGAGATGGGGTAGGGTGAGGGAGGAATATTGAATATTCAAAGGGTGAAATAAATTATGAGAGTGTAGCGCACCGTCCATGCCCGTTTTATACGTTTTCAGATGCTATTTTGGTTTCGCTATGTTGGTCGGAATATATCGTTGCAGCTTTCCGCTGTATGGCGATTAGAGTATCGGCATGTTTGCAGAAAGCTGAGTGGAAATTTTTGTGTTGATGAGCTCTGTGCTGCAATGTGTGATTTGTCGGACGGGGTGTGCTGTCATGTATAGTTTGTCACTGATACTGACGTGTGCAAGTCAATCGGATACTCTTCTAGTTTTTTTTTTAATTTCATGGCTTTTAGCAACGGCCAGTCAGATTGTAATTCAGTTCACCGCTCAGTTTCGATTCAATTAAAGTCTGCTTGCTATGATTTCGCCGTAACTCCTTTGTACCTCAGCGGAAGAACTTTTGGCTCGCTTTTGTCATTCCTGATAAGAATCTCTTTCGCTACGTGGATAGTCATGCACCTTGGGCAGTGGGCACTTATAATCACATAACAGATTTTACCATATTTAGTTTCTTCGAGCTCCAAACTGACGTTGTCTTGCTCCTATTTTCAGTCGTCAACCTTCTTTACATACCTGAAGTGCCACATTTAAGTTTCTCTTTTTCCCCACATCTGACGTCTTTTTCTCCCTGTTTTCCAGCCGGGAAAGGTGCCTCTGCACCCGCCGGGTATCTCGCCGTTCTTCTACTCTGGAGATTCACTGTCGCAGCCCCCGCCCGCCCACATGGGTATACCGTCGTACCCGCTGGATCCCAAACCAGGTAAGACATGGGAGAAATATCGGGCGGGATTGTGTTCTTGGGTGAATGTATGGTATTGGGATAAAGATATGCTCGTGGGTGAAGATATATGCCTGGGTGAGACCTACATTGGGCGCGATCTATACTTGCACGTCCTTTGATACGATTTCAAACGCGGATTCGTAGATACGTAGATGCGAGATTACGAATTGATTGGATAAGACAGATCAAGTCCCAATGGCCCAGTAAATAGCCAGTAATATTTCACGTGACCATTTTAGTTGGAACCGGCCAGCCGCGTAAACACACAAAAATAAGGACACATGGTCATTGGTTAGCTTCATCAGATATTGTGCGCTGATATCGCTCTGCATCAGGAAGAAAGGCGTGGTACGCGCTTCGGTGGCATCTCCTGGGCTACGGCCGGACGACGCTACGACTCGGGTGTTCCACTGGGGTGTGACGATTTTCCTCGTTAGTTTTTCACATGAGAGGCTGGCAGTGCTTGTTACTGGGCATTCTTCGCTATCTTATAGCAACTTGTGACGCTAAGAGATCGGCGTGAGCGCGCAGCTCAGCACATTTGTCTCGAAGAGCCTCCTGGCTCGGTCAAATTGACCGATACCTTGCTGTGTTGCCAAGTGTGACAAATTCAGGATTATAATGAACATGGATGTTGCATTTATTTTTAATGGCATCTTTCCCGGATAACATTGATATCCCCATGTGAGTACACTTCACGAAGTCAAGTATAATTCTTTAAGCCATTTTTGTCGTAAGCCTTGACTTTGCCAGTGCCGTCCTGTCAGTCAAGTCAGTCATGTCCCTCAGAGGTATCGTGTCTAAACTTTCCTAAGCCATATTTATGAGCCAAGCCATGTCTAAGCCAACCTTAGATCACAAGCCATGCTCTCGCTGCATTGCGTCTGGACGCCACATGCGGTCGCCTGTCTTTGACGCTTCTGGCTCTATATCTGCACTGGTCCAAATATCACTATCGGCTGTCTATGACTGCTGCCAGACGCACCGGTGACAGGGCTGTCATATCCGTCAGGACTGTCATATCTGTGCTCGTGCACCGGTATACGTCAATCGTCACTCGGGGGGGGGGGGGGTCTGGAAGTTTGGTGGTGGATCTGTGCCATCATGAGATCTTGCGCTGTGGTGTGAGAACTGGAAGCGACTATACGACGTCTCAATGCCGCCTATGCAGTGCTAGCGATATGCCTATTGCCAAATGTTTTGCAGCGATATGCAATTGATAAAAATCTACTTCGCCCGGTCTTGTTCTTTGCAGCGTTCATGCGTTGACCACCTGGATTCTGTTGTTCTGACAACCGGGGAGGTAACTCGTTTTGCGGTGGCATATCGTGGCCATGATGGCACTAACGGGAAACCGTATCATTCGCCGGTGCCCACAGGAAAATTTAGACGGATAGCGTGTTATCCAAGTTTTACGGAAGTATTTTCGTGGCGCGAAGTAGACAAAAGTGTATTCATAACGTGCGAAGACTCTGTTTTACATGGTAATTTACATGGGCGTTATTTAAAACTGCATTTTAGCACCTTTCACAGACGTTCACAGACATGGTTTCCTATGAAGCGTTTCATATTGAAATCACGCAAACTAAGTTTGCTGGAAACGTACACCGTTAGTAACACCCATGCACCCACCACAATAATGTTATCTATCAACTATCTTTCGACCAGTCTCAAATATTTGTTTTTGGGCGCAGACGTTCATAACTCTGATTTTATCGAATTTCTACCGGCTGTCCAGTGGCCGGGCCCTCCCTCGGTTGGATTGAAGAGTTTTTCTCCGTCGAACCGTGCGCTGATTTCGCCAGAGCCGATTCAATCTCGTCCAATTCTGTCCCGATGTGTTGTGACCGATTGATCCGATGTGAGAGAAGAACCTCCTGATTGGAATCGGGATTAAATAGCGCAGATTTTGAAAAGCGCACCGGATGTCGTCCGGGTAAGCCTTTTTGGTCAGAGGCGTGTCCAGAACGGGAACGAGTTTTCCGGCGGAAACTGTGAATTTTTGTCGCGTGGGCGCGTATTTGTATGTGATTTTTGTCGCGTATTCATTTGCTATCTAAAAACTCAATAGAACGAAGCTTGTCACAGCATACTGATCATGCATTTGATGCGCGGCACGACCCCAAAGACACAAGGTCCAGAAGTCTTGTTCTCCCATTTTCTCGATGCTGGCGACGCCTCTACGAGGCTGGGCTTAGACGGTGAAATCCAGGAAGTTCATTCTTGTAATCCGCGCAGAAAAATGCTGCCTCAGAAAGGATCGTCTCCAGATAAATCGAGCCCTCGTTATGATCATTTTGTCGGCGCTTGGTTTCGGATGGGTCTCAGGGGTAAGGAAAATTGGACTTTGAGTCGCGTGAGGGTGCTTTGATTCGCCAAATGCCGCTGTTGTCTCGGCGGGTTTAGACCACTATACAGCAAAAATTTACGATTTCAAATGGCACAACGTTATTCAATTCTCTTTTCCTTTGATACTAAAAGCGTGAAATTCTTCTACCTGGAATACCCCTCATCAAATGAGCTTATTTGCCATTTCTTTCAGTAGCTATTCCCATTTCTTTCAGCAGCTTTTCCGATTCCATGAATGACCACCACATCAATCACACTGACGAGCCATGCCGTTATCTCAATAGATCACGACTCACGAGTCAGTTCCAGATGGCTGTTGTCCGTACCTTAATCCACCACCGCCACCGTATCTACATTTTTACCCTCAGCAGCCTCCGCGCCGTGCAAAAACCATTCTTGTGGCGTCAATTGCCGGTCGAATGGTCCTCACTGTCTCATCGGCAGTGACAGCTGCGATACATGACCGTCTGCAGTGCACAGAATGTCCGCCCTGTGTCCCGATTTATACAGGGCACATGAACCGCACTGCTCAGCGATGTTTTATACAGAACGGAGCCCATTTGGGGCGGCCATTTGCACACAATGAAGATGTTACGGTGGATGTGACTGTCTGGCCCGCTGGCATGCTGTGTGGCTGGCTGGCAGGCTGTGTTGGCTGGCTGATGGGTCAGCAGGAACAGGAGGCTTGTTCCTCAGGGTGTCAGCCGTGCCGGCCGATGGCACTTGTTGCACACGAGAGGGGGGGGGGGGGGGGTGAATGTCGTGGGAACCGCTACGTGGGAGCGTGACTGAACTGTCATCGGGGGCTTAGACCATTGTAATGAAAAATACAGCGGCGGGTATTTCGTGTTTGTTGTAGGACCAGTGGTTGGTACTTCGGGCAGTCGACATTGGGATTTTTGTTCTGTGTAATGTGTATTCTTGGCTTATGTTCCTTCATGTGACCTTTACAGGCATCGGCGAGTATGTCGTCAATGTATGTGACCTTGACCCAATGTGACCTTGACATGCATTTGACGCTTTGCCGGCAGGGATGGCGCGGGCTCCGGTGTACCCGTTCACACCAGTCTCCTCCCACTGCGCGTACCCGCCATTAGGCGCGCCCGACCTGCCGCCGTGGTGAGTCACTCTCCGGAGATCGCGGGTTCGAATCTCAGGGACTGCCTTCGTTTATAAAAGATGTCTGTAGTCAATAAAGCAGTGGCATTTATGAATGACGGGAAGAGTTGTTGGTCTACGATGATAATTTTGTTTTTGTGATACCAAAGTTTGTTTAGTGGTTAACAACATATTTGTAGGTAGCTCTTCCACTACCCCGTTTTCACTCGTTTTGGACTTGTAGAAAAACCATGTTTGCCTCATCAGACCTCGTAGGCCTAACTTTCGCTGTTATAGACATTTTCAACGTGGACTGTGTACCGTCTCGTGCAGCTAGACTTCTGTCAGGCTGTGTCAGTGTTTCTCGTGCCTTCCTGTTCTCGTGGCGTTGTCTTATGTCTATATCTCCTTTATGTTGTCTCATGCTCGGTATTCCATCTTTGTGTCCTCCCGTGTCCCCCCAGCCTGGGTGTCCTCAGGTGTCCTGCCCCCCCCCCCCGTACTGATCACGTGTCCTCTGACGCTAAATACTCGCTCGGCCGACCCTCACCACTATTGGAAGTGACATCGCTGTCGGTGATAAGACTAACACGTGTTGGAGGCGGCTGGTTAGCATAGGACACTGATTGATGTCGGGTTGAGCGAGGCTCAGAGTGAGAGATGACGTCATCAATTTAGGTAGAGTAAAAGATGACTGAGGTAGAGTGAAGGCCGGTCAGTTCCATCTAGAAGACTCGTGGATTTATCTCGTGGACCATGGATACTAATTATATCAAGCAAACTATGTTATGCACTCAACTCTGTTTCTGAAGTTTCGGGCAGATCAGCCACTGGTTGTGGTCACTACCCCACCGATCTGGAGCTTGCCTGGCAGCTGGCTGCAGTGAAGCATCATCTGGCAACGTTGAAGCAGCGACGGCCAGTGCTGTTACCAGATGGACATTTCGTGTCCGGCCGGCTGCTGCCTTATCGCAGCTCCCAGATCTCCAGTAGCGGAGACGGCTGGGGCGGATAGTGCTGACATCTAGCGGAAGGCTGACAAGCCGTAGTTTGTAAGCTCTCGCTGAAAAGGTGTAGCGCTGCCTTACAGACAGGGGAGAAGTGTGGTTCGCGCTTTTGGCCTGCACTGCATTATGCATTGCATAGTGACTGACTGATAAACTTTACCAATTTCGGTTGTAGCCCATCCAGTGCAGGTCGCGTCTCGTTGTAGCCTTGATAAGCACCTCAGAACTTAGCGAAAATGACAAGACGAGGCGGCAAGTTTCGCCAAGTGGAGACGAGCTCTCACTGACTGAACCAGGCATTTGATTTTTTTCTGGGGGAATGTTGGCAAACTCATGGTCAATAGTTGGTCACCGGCTGCTGCATAAGGTATTGATTAGGGAAGAGGGCAACAGCCGTAACCTATCGGGAAATCAGAACGAAGGCTGTCTCCGTTTGACTTTGTAGTTATTTCTGGGAAGCTGCACAGGCTAGGTAACATGAGATGGTATGTGTATATTTGCGTTCAAATGGGGGCATCACAGTGGATATAAGCTCGCATGGTGGTCGACCGAGAAGGCTTGGGAGTTGAGAGTGTACCGAGTTAAGAGTGAGTTTACGAGCGCTGCCCGCCTAGTATCTTGTAAACCTGGAAGCTCGTTGGGTGTTAACGTTTCTCGTGGCATCATGATTGTAAATCGTAACGGAAATGGTGCTTCTTAAACGTCTTAGATACGGATTTCTGGTCGGTTTTGTTAGTCAGGCACCGTGTGTAAATGTACTGTCCCTTAGAACCGAATTTCTGAAATTGATGAGGCCACAGTAACTTGACTCATGAAGTTGAGTGCATTTTATGCATCCCATCAATCCTTTCCTTCACAACCAGCTGTAATCCTAAGCTCACTGAGTCAAATGATCGGCTTACCGCAATCAGGCTATGACCACGTGACATACAGACTGATGTGTGTACTGTGTTGTGAGTTCAGTCGTGAGTCGTGAACTCATGCGACTTTTGAGTCCATGTCGTTACCTATCCGTGTATCGACTCTGTGACATTTTGATGTAAAGGGCTTTGTAAAGGGGTAACCTTTGAGTGTAGTGTATGGCCCAAGCCGTGACTTTATATCGTGCACAATGAATCGTGAGTCCATACACACCATTATACCTACGCGTCATGAGTCCATTGCGTGTAGGTATAGCCTACATCGCTAACACTTCCTCCCCACTCTACCCGCAGGAATTCTCCGGCGCTCTACCCCTCCACCTCTGGCGCGTTTCGGTCAGCCTACTCTGGCCTGCCCTCCAGTCTACACAGGTGGGTGACGTCATCGGGTAGCAGACAGCCGCAGGATGACGTCACTGGGTGCATTGTGCGCCGGCGACGGGACTGACTGTGTTGACAAATTGTGTGTTAGCAGTGGGCAGTCATGTGTACCTAAGAGCTCTGTATGGGCTGTCGTCTCATGGGTTTAGTACTGAGCGAATCAGCTTTTGTGTTGTTGAACATTGCGTGCCTCTTCGTTGTCGTTTTTCTACCGGATAAAAACAGGACATTTAACCTCACTAAGTACTCACAAGCATGATTGATTATTTTGTATGAAAAAACTGTTCATGAACGGATTCAGGAGAATATTCTTCCCTAGCTATGATAGCTGAGACCTGATGATGCATTTGTTTTTCTATTTACCTATCTTGGAGAAGCAAATATTGCTATTCCTCCGAGACGTTCTTACCTACCTATGCTGACGTTTCCTCCCCTATCATTTCAGGTTTTCTACCCGCCTGCCTCCCCACAGTTGACAATGACTGACGCATTCTCTGTATCGTTTCAGGTTTTCTCCTGGCCTGCTGCCTCACAGTTTACCGCCCCACCTGCTCCACCCCGAGTACCTCAAACACAACGGAGACAACCGGTGAGCGAACTGACGCAGCATACAGCGGTGGAATAGGGGGAGGGGCTGCGTGATAGCTGTGATCGGTGAATGGTGGACCTGTCCTGTGTCATAAAACTATGTTCAGCTGTAGGTTATCATCTTCATTTATTCATTTTTTATGATAGCATCGAATAATTGCCAATGCAATCGCAAGGAGCTCATGACCTTTGTGTTTCAGAACAACTTCTATAGACCTGGGAGCTGTACGTGTAACTATGTCTTTGTATGATTTCAGCAATTATTCTACCCGTTTAACCCCAGATGAAACAATTTAACCCCGTTTAATTTCCGTTAAACCCTCATCAAACCCCATCTAACATCTGTTAATTCCATTTAACCCCTCTGACCTACCTGACCCATCTGCGTAACCCCCGTGACTCGTGTTTGACCCCGTGACCCCTGTTCCAGGCATAACGCGGACGTGAAACCGGTCATATCTGCACCACCCCCCGGCTCCGGCTCCAAACAGCAGCAAACCAATGGTCAGGAGCCGGGTACGTGTCGATACACTCACTCGGATGTCTATCGAACACACAGAATGGGGGTAAACTGGGTGTAGAGTAACTCGGGGATGGTATGGTTGAACAGTTGTGTCAATAGTTCGGTGTAGATTCAGATGTGCAGTCATACGTTGAAGAATTTGATAAATTATTATTTCAGTGTCATTTGTGTGAGAGTTTTGCATAATTTTCTTAAATATTGCAAAATATGACTGATATTTTTTTCGATTAGCTTGTAAAGAAGGTCTTGCTTCAACGATACTCGCATCGTAGGTACATGTATCTCTAACGCTGCTCGTACTGTTCTCTCCCCAAGTGTCTGACGCTGCCCGCCTGTGCCGAGCAGAGAAGAAGAAGTGTCACATCAAGAAGCCTCTGAACGCCTTCATGCTGTACATGAAGGAGATGCGAGCCAAAGTGGTAGCCGAATGCACTCTGAAGGAATCGGCAGCCATCAACCAGATCCTCGGCAGACGGGTAGGTGGCGCTGCTGAGCCGCTCGTGTATAGATGTCGCCACTGAGCAGAGGCATGCGCAGCTTGTGGTTATCGGCGGAGCGATGTATGTACACTACAGCCCACCGCTAAAGTAATGTAGGGTTTTACCAATCTCAACGGTTGGCTTTGACTGGCGATTGTTTAATGCGGAGTGATCGAAAAGAAGATGTCAATAGCTTAAGTTGCAGCTGCAAGGGTGCCGATACACATAGGCTACATTCAAAGTTTCATTGTAGTCTGGCTAATCGTTCCTAAGCTTCAGAAGCAGAACATACCCATTACTGAAACCCCACATTACATCTGCTGTGGACTGTACATAGGAAAGGCGCTGATGATCGCTGTTTGCTGATATGTGTGGATATTTTAATTTTCTTTTTCTTGCATATAAGCTGTTTTTTTAGCTGTTTGTTCAGCGCACGTTCTCTTTGACAGAAACTAAGTTAGAAAAAGGTGTACTTTGATCAATTAAGCGAGAGCACATGTACACCGGCAAGGAAAAAAGTATAAAAAACGCAACGCAACGCGTGATGATCCACTTTCTAAATAGCATATCCGTTGTATGTATCTTATGGTGCAATTTCAATTATACCATATGTTTTCAGTGGAGTGCTTTGCCTAAAGAGGAGCAGGCTGTGTTCTATGAAAAGGCTCGCATCGAAAAGGAAAAGGTAACAGCACAGAGCGTGGTACTCCAATGTAGGAAACATTTCAAACGCTCACTAAGTCGCATAATCGGTCTCAGGTCATGGTTTGGCTGCAAGTCAACCTGTCTTACTCTTGTCGCGATTTTTACTTTTAGCTCTTCATAATATCTGGATTCTGGATATTGTGAGAAAAGTGTTGAACTTTGGCTATAACCTTGCATCGGAGTACCACGCTAGAGCCTTCACTAGACGTAGACCCTCTCTGCACCTGATTTTGTCCGAGTTCTCTCATAGTGATATTAAATCTCTATGAGTAGCGCACATTTCTCTAGAGGGCGTTGGCGTCCAATGCGCTGCGCTTGTGATATATAATATATATGTAGAATTAATTCAAACTTGCAATTCATTTAGCAAGTAGACACTAGACATACCAGGCAAGGTCACCAGAGTTTATTTCCTCTGCAGAAATTGCTAAAGATAAAGGCTCGGACACCATTTTCATTGCGGAGAAAGGGATCTAACCTCTAGTGAACGCCTTGTGCTGTTGCCTTATCTGGAAGGATTTTACTGAAAACAGATAACCGCCAACTCAGTTACTTGATGATGTTTGCATTCTTTGGAACTCGAACTTGCATGCGTGCTGGCTTATCGGATTGCGATTTTGTTTGCAATGTTTATATGCAAAGCACGATTATGTGTTTCCTATGTCTGTTCTCTGAAGCCATTGTTGGGTCTGCATTTCTCCAACCTCGCTCTTTTTTGTCGTGCTACGTGACCTATTTCGTCAAGAGCAAAGTGGGTAATTAGGCGAGATGGTCTCACTGTTTCTGCCCACCACGCTCTCTCCTCTCTCTCTCTTTCTCTCTCTCTCTCTCTCTCTCTCTCTCTCTCTCTCTCTCTCTCTCTCTCTCTCTCTCTCTCTCTCTCTCTCTCTCTCTCTCTCTCTCTCTCTCTCTCTCTCTCTCTCTCTCTCTCTCTCTCTCTCTCTCTCTCTCTCTCTCTCTCTCTCTCTCTCTCTCTCTCTCTCTCTCTCTCTCTCTCTCTCTCTCTCTCTCCTCTCTCTCTCTCTCTCTCTCTCACTCTTTCTCTCCTACTCCCTCTCTTCCCCTCCCTCTCCCCTCCCTCCATCCCTCCCCTCCCTCCCTCTTTCTCCCCTTCTCTCTTCCCTCCCTCTCGCTCACACACCCCTCTCCCCACCTGCAGTGGCACGCGCTCAACCGTGACGAACAGTCCAAATACTACGAAATGGCGCGAAAGGAGCGCCAGCTACACATGCAAATGTACCCGGGCTGGTCGGCGCGGGATAATTATGCCCAGTCTAAGAAGAAGAAGCGTAAAAGGGATAAGGTGGACGGAGGTGAGTTAGAAGGTGAGAAACGTGAGATCACGGTGAGATCCGCCGGGGAGAGTGGTGGTGGTGGTGGGTGAAGGGGGAGGGGGTGCGAGAGGGTTTGTGGGGGAGTTAGATTTGTTGGAACTTGGAGGGGTTTATAATATTCATGTTTTTGATTAATTATCGTTTTAATGCGAACTTCTTTGGGTGGTTTTGCTACTGGGATATATCGAATTGGATAGTTTATACGCTGTTGTAGTATTTTATCGATAAACTGATTTTGCGGTTCGCTTTAGTTGCATGCTATTTGATGCATCGTAATTTGCCATGTTAGTTAACATTTGCCAAATATTAGCTTTAGTTCTATATGCAACTAATTTAATATTTATGCCTTTAGAGCCGCATCGCTAATTTTCCCGCCACATGGAGAAGTTAGATATCAGTACCCATCTGTGAGTGTGACCACACCCCTGACCGTCCCTGCCCGCCCGTTCTAACCAACAGCCCAGATGAAGAAGTGCCGGGCCCGATACGGTCTGGAGCAGCAGGACCAGTGGTGCAAACCGTGCAGGTATGAACCCAGCTTTAGTCGCCACTCGGTCCTGGTTGGCGCAGTCGCGGTGCATGGCGGGCGATGGTGGCGCCCCTGGCGGCCGCCGTGGGAAACTCGATGATGGACTGCCGGCTTGCTGGGAACATCAATAGAGCTGGATGAAGTGACATTTAGTGGTTCACTTTTCTGAAGCATGCGCTTTCCATTATTCTTTGGAACTTGGAACAGCATCAAATGAAACCGTTCTGCCATATTTATGCGAAAAACAGGCGTGATTAATACGTTCTAGTTCCCCTATGCTCTAATTTGACATGAATGCTGGTCAACCGAACCCCGGATACAAATCATCAGTCAAGATTTAGTGCAACGCACAGATGCGTTTTTTATCTTCTTTAAGGAATTAAAAAAAAAAAACTGACCTTCTCTGACAGAAAGAACTCACGCTCTCCAAATTTGTAATGAGACATAACCCAACATTTCTCTTAGTTTGGCGATCATTAAAAAGTTTTTTTTTTTCGACGATCCAAATTTCCCAGTCCCCGCCTGCAGTCCAGAGGGTGGCGGCGGCCGCTGGGGCGGCTAGTCCTGGTGCTGGGTATAGGGTCTAGTCCTAGTCTAGTCGGTACTAATCCACCGCGTACGGAACCAAAGCTCTCACGGTGTGCGTCGTGCGTTTCCGGCCCTCCACCGCCTCCATCCGCGCCGGAAGTGCCCTCAGTGGCCACCGGAAGTTTCAACTTCCGGTCACAAAAATGGTGACGAATCGTTAAGGATATCTTCGTAACTGCTTAAAATGAAAAAAAAAACTTGCTTAAATTCAAAATTTCGTTTTTAAATTTTTCCGAGATATTCCCGGGCCGGAAGTGGTTGGCTTCCGGTGTCGGTTTCCGCCGTCGCGCCGCGCGCGCCGTGAGACTTTGTGTTTGGTACCGGGCGCCTGGGGTGACGGTGAACGGCGGCGCGGCGGCAGCGGCGGCGGCTCCTCACGTAGCCTCGACTCAATTCTGGCGCGGTGGGCGCTTGTGGCGCGGGCGGAGGGCACAAAAGCGGCGCAGGGTGTTGGTGGCGGGGCCTGGGAGATGTTGGGGTTTGAGGGTGTTTTTTAATCGTTACGTTCGAGAAGTGAGTTCAGTACTGGGTTGGGAAGTTTGTATTGAAGCCCAGGGATCTCAGTAAAAATGTTGAAGTTTTAAATCTAGGCTTTAAACTAAAGCGTCTTTAAACCAGAAGTTGAGAAAACGCACAGTTCAAGTCGATAAGTTGTTGTTCAGCTGTCTGTTTTGATGTGTCTGGTATGCAAATGCCTATCATGTATTTCAGAAATTATTGTTAAGTTGGTATTTTTATGCATAAAACAACAATATTTTCGGTTATTTGGCAGTTATTGGTGCAATATTCTCGCAGATCGATATCTGCCAAAAGATATTATTTCTAGTTTAACCAAAATTCCTGTTCGCCTTTGGTGAACAAGATGCTCCTTTTTTAGTTTCTTTTGCTCCTATTTCCTTATTTGTTTTGGGTTGTTTCGTTAAAAAGTATTTTATATTTTTCCATCAGGCGTCCTTTCTTTTCTTTTCAATTTTCTGCCACTCCGTTTGGCCATTGCCAAATGTCCTTGAAAATCGTCCGCTGATTGGTCGATTCCCACAACACATGGCCCCATGACCGGTCGCGGCCTTGAGCGCTGCGCGGTGATTGGCCGGCGCCGCTGGCCCCGCCCCGTTGGCCTTGAGCGGAGCGCGTTGATTGGCTGGTCTGACGGGGCGCCGCCTGCACGCCGCAGCCCGCCGCGCCGGCGGCGCGCCGAGCCCGTGTCGGCGCCGCCGGCGGCGCCCGCGCCGGTTCCGGCGCGCGCCGGTGCCGAGCCCGATAGCCGGCCGGCCGAGGCGACCCACTCACCCTCCGGCCGAACGTTTATTAGTCTCTAGTGTGAGTCGCCGTCTGAGGCCTTTATCTTTGGCGTGCTGTGGCTCTGAGCATGCGCATGCCTGCATGCTCCGCACTCATTCGCATGCGTGTGTAGAAAATGGGCAGGAAGGGTTTTTGATGTAATGAGTAGGATTTTGACGGCTTAGAACTCGTTTTGGGTTTGAATTTTGTGGTAAGCAGCGACAGCATCCGGTCGAATTCCAACTTAGTTTTTGTTCCAACTTCTTAAGATGGTTGTTGGAGGTGATCCGACGAATGAAGAAATTGACTTTTCCGTAACGTGTAATGGTGGTCAGCTCAGCAAGGCCCTTCTCGCTTATCCAGTACATGCTCGTCAGTTCTTTCCAAAATAGTTGACACCTCAGTTTCGTCGCACGATGCATTGGAGAGCGGCGATGTGGGAGCATTATTTATTATTGGTCTTGCACATCACATTTATTTCGTATCCATTAATAGATGTACCCACAGTAGGCGACACTTCACCGTTCACGCTTTGGGATCAGCACATTCCATTTATTTTTCGGTTTTAGCTCCCCATTCTGTTTTTGCTTGATTGTTGTTGGCTGTTCGACATTGGCCGTTGTTTTCCACGGTTCCGAGCTGCGTCGTTCTGTTCAGTTGGTAGCGTTTTTAGTGGCCGCCGCCGCACGCTGCCGGTGACCAGTGACGTCAAATGACGTCACTGGGGCGCAGGCGCGCGCTGTGTGTTTTCGATGCCGTGTTGCCGTGATGTGGCTCATAGACTGAGCTGAGCGTGGCTTGTGTGATATGCCTACTAACATTTCCAATTTCCGCTAACACCTAGTAGATGACAAAAACAGCAGCAAAATCACGATGAAAGCTTTTGAAAGGCAAATGACGTGAAGATGACAGGCAGTAAAGAAAAAAGAAACGATTTATCTATAAGAGAAATCCATGTGTGCTTAATTCGTTAGTGTGTACCTACCTGCCAGAAAATGTATCAATGTTACTGGCTAGATCTATGTTAATGTTGAACGTTTGTTAAACGGTCATAGTATTGGTGTTGTGATTGTCAAGAATTTATGTGTAGCAATACCCCAAGTCCTGATAACAAAAGCAATTCAATCAAAATAAGTAGGTATGATTCATCTACAAAGCCACATTTTTGCCTAACGTTGCATGACTGGTTTGAATTTACAAAACCCGAACATTGTATCATATCTTAACCACCCTCATAATGTTTTCATGGTTTTGTGAGAAGTAATAAAACGATTCAATGTGGACATTACGCAAAAGACACTAGACACATGCTAGATTGACTTCACATGTTGATTCAGCCCCCCCCCCCATTGTGCACCCCTTTCCCTCTTCTCTCCCTCCCCTTCTCACTCTCCTCTGTCCCCCAACAGGCGGAAAAAGAAGTGCATACGCTACATGGAGGACGGCGAGGGAGGAGGCGAGGACGGCGATGGTGACGGAGAGGACGCCACAGACGACGAGGACGGCATGGATTCCTCCGGAAATGGCGACGACGCCCAGACGCCCAACTCGGGGTCGACGGACGACCAAGCGGCCACCAACTCACCCTCGGTGTCAATGTCGAGTCTGGCCAGTCCCGGGTACTCAGTGACCTCGCTGCTCAGTCCCAGCCCCATGGCGCCCAGTCCAAAGACGCCAGGAGGGGTCATGGTGAACGGTGTCGGCGACGCGGCGGCGGCGGCGGCGGCGGCGCCCGTCACCTCGGCCGGCTCGGGCGGGTCGTCGGTACCGTCACCGGCGTTCCAGCAGCCGCGCACGCCGGTGGGAGCCAACCCGCGAGACGTCAACAACCCCCTGTCGGTGGGCCAGCTGACCAACAGCTCACCGCGCCCCTGCCAGCCGCTGGGCGGGCCCGCCGGCGCGCCGCGCACCGGCCAGCCGCCAGCCGCCTCTTGCGTGAGCGTCACGTGACCTGCGGAGCCGCCGCGCGCCGCCGCCTAGCGTCGGTCACGTGACACCCACTGTGCCATATGTAGGTGTAACGCCAGTGCCGAATCCAGGTGCAATTGCTGCCGAGGCGCCCCCTGCCGCCGCTGGCCGCAGAGGTGCTGCCAGAGTGGCGCGCTCTTCGGCGCCCTAAGTGTACCCCGCTTCCTGATTGTGCTTACAGAATGTGATATTGCTTGAGCCCACGTGACGCGGTGGTTCTGGCGCCGCCGCTCTGGTGGACTGGCGAGCGCGCGCCGGCGCCGACGGCGCCCGTTGTTTTGCTCAGTGCGTGTGTGCGCCGGTCGGGCGGCGGGCGCCGACTCGGGGCGCCCTGCGGGGGCGCCGGCGCCCGTCACAAACCGATCGAGATGTTATATTTTGGTATCGCGCGCTTTCATTGGAGCCGGAAGGTGCGGCCTGTTCTGTTGATAGCGCAAGGCTCGAAGTAGATACCATGTTGGAGACAGGTCCTGGCCGTTTAGTTTTGCGACTCCCTAAAATGCGCCCGAAACTTTACCTCATTTCAGCTTAACATCCATTCCATATTGACTTGTAAATAGAGGATTTTTATGGTGAATCATAGTGTACATTGTGTGTGTGTGTGTGTGTGTGTGTGTGTGTGTGTGTGTGTGTGTGTGTGTGTGTGTGTGTGTGTGTGTGTGTGTGTGTGTGTGTGTGTGTGTGTGTGTGTGTGTGTGTGTGTGTGTGTGTGTGTGTGTGTGTGTGTGTGTTTGTGTGTGAGAGAATGTGTAGGGCGTGTCTCATCCGTAATGGGGGTTTTGTTTGTGATTGCTTGGTAAGAGTCCTTGTGTCATAGCGGCGTAACTAATGCTTCTCATAGTGGCCGAGAGATGGCGGGCGCAGCGCGCCGACCGGTCACGCTGTCACGTGACTCGGGCACGGACGCGTTTTATTGGGTGTTTCTGTTTTGCTACCTGCATTGTGGCGCTGTTCATGTACAAAATTCAGAGAAGACTGAGTGCTGGACGGACTATTCTTGTATTCTGTACGGGCATCGCACTTTTGACATCTGTTATCAGACCTCTCACCGATAGCCCGCGTATTCGTTCTGGTGGCCACGCCCGAAAGTGCATCGAGATTGTAGGCACGTGTAGAGCGATTTTTCTGAGCTTCAAGAGTGTCACTTGGTTAGCTGTTGCTGGATAGTGATCATGTTTCGCCAGATTGGCATTTCAAGAAAATGTATGACGTTTTTTATGTTTGGTTTGTCGCAATGTGCTCACCACGAGATTTGGGGATTATCTGGAGAGTTTCAATCGTGCAGTTGTCAAACTTAAAAGTTCTCGGGAAGTTTGACAGTTTTCCCATTGTCAGCATATTCGGTACTAGGTCGCTGCTGTGTTACCTGAGCTTGTTTGCGAGTGGCTGTTACGAACAGGAACCCAGTAGGAAGAAACTTACGCCTCTTCATTTTCAGGATAATGCGTGCTATATTTTACCTAAATTACTGCAATATTAATAGTATCGTTGACAACGTAAAATCGAATGGTATCAGACTACTGAAATTTATAGACCGAAAAGTGTCTATGGTCTGCGGACAAAAGTGCCAAATGTCTTCACGGAGTGGGATGTGTAATACCTGAGCGTTCGCCCGTTTTACTATAGGGCCATTTCAACGATACAATGACATTCGAAATCAGTAGACATCACATCACCGAATCACGTCATCGGAACGTAGTGACATCATGCGAGCTACGTCATTGTTCTATCGTATATGACGTCATTTGTGGGGCCGATGACGTCACTCTTGACAATCAATTTTGGAGGCAATAGTGGTGCACATGGCGCCCCTTCGAACGGCGGCTCCTGCAGATGTGACGTCACGTGAGTGTAGGTGTGTGCGTGACGTCATACCGCGCGCGTGTGTGACGTCATATGGTGTGTGGTGACGTCATTACTGGTTTGTAACGATCTCCCGGCGAGGGCATGCTGATGAATGCTTGTGGTGCAGAGAAATACAGTGTTTACATACGAGATGCAGACGTATTTCGAGGAGCTGTTGATGTATGCAAGGTCTCGAGAAAGTCAAAAATGGTACTCGATTGGCAAGAGATGCGGTAATCAACGCTTCTTTTTTCACTTCATGCGGAATGGTTCGACATCATGAAACAATAAATTATAATATTTGGCGATAAAGAAGAACAAGCTAAAAAATCACAATCCCAAGCGCGACGGGAAGCCATCTGTAAGCACGGACGATGTTTGAACCAAGATCACACCAGAACATTGACACGCGTACCAGTTTCACCTAAATCCATTGTGAGTTTTACTCATCTTATGCATGCCTTTTGATGATGTGTTTAACGTGTCTCAATCGTTATACCGAACTAACTTTGGGAGCTGAGTGACTAGCCTGTATCCAGCATCAAACCCAACACCACCAAGTTCTGAGACGGACACCTTATTCACTATATCTACCACTGAACACACCATGTTTTGTTCTAACCCTTACTCACCCGTGACAATCGTTTGTCATCCTTCCCCCTCCCCCCGGGGGTGCGGTGCCTGGGCGCGCCTCTGCGGCACGTCCGTGACCGGCCGCAGGTCAGGTCAGGTCAGTCACGTGGGTGGCGCCGGACACTGCGTAGTGCGTGACGGGACGGCAGTGAAAACAGGGCGCCGGGGGGCATATTGAGTCACGTGACTATAAAGAACTTCTACCCGACTCAACGCCTTCTACATGCTGGATGTCACGTGGTTTATGCGAGTGAATTTCAGGGCCCTGTTTCACCGGTGATAGCAGCAAGCTGCTATGACGTTTCGCGAGCTGACGTCATGTCGTGACGCCATACTGTTGTCGTAATGGGTAGTTCCGGCGCACGATTGCCGCGACCTTGGCGGCGGCATTAAGTGACGTATGAGCCTAAAAGTAAGAGTTTACGCAGTCATGATAGTATATATATTTTTGATATATATTTTTTCAATATGATGTATTTAAAAGAAGTTGGGTTTAGGAAAAATTTTGACATTAACTTCGAACATTTAGCTGATGACGTAAAACAATATTGCGGCAATCGTGCGCCAGAATTGCCCCTTACGTCAGCAGTATGACGTCATCACATTACGTCAGCTCGCGCAATTTGATAGCAGCGTGCTGCTATCACCGGTGAAACAGGGCCCGGGAGCCTTGATCAAATCGCCCAAGTTTTCACCGTCGTCCCGTGACGGGACGGCAGTGCGTGTGGCCGCTGAGTGCCGGAGGCTCAGGCTGTCAAGTGTGTGTATGTGGGTGTGTTTGTGTCGTTGTTGGTGTGCTGGTGCCTGGTGTGCTGGTGCCGTGTTCCTGAGTCTGCGGATACCGTGAGCCGATATTGTTCTCGGAAACTAACGACTCACACTAGCAGAGAAGTTAGCTCAGCTTCGGGAGACGGCGAAAGGTAAGTGAGCATTGTTTACAGGACTCCCATATTCTATTTTTCCACCGGCTAATCCGCTTAATGCTCGGATAGGTAATAGTCAGCCTGGTTAAATGAGCTTGTTTCCTGGAACCGATCGAGGGCTTCCCAACGTCAATGTAAATCACGCTTTGTTGTTATAATTGCACTGCGTATTGGATATTGCCGGCAACAGTTACATATTTTAGCCTATTTCATTCGTGTAGCCAAAATGTTGAAAGGGTGTGCGGGTGTTTCTTTTTTAGGGGAAGACTTTTTATAGATGTGCTCCGAACCTTTTCAATGGCAGGATTCACAAGGACAGAGCTGCGCTAAGCGAAGCTTGTTGCGTTGACCCTGTCCTCAACCCTCCGATCGCGTAATTCCTGACCTATGGCAGAATTTGGAGTCCAAAGTTTAACGTGCGCAGTGCGCACATAGCCGCGCACGGCCGGTCCCCTCACTGACTTCGCCTGGCTATGGCCTACCACCGACCGCAACCATATCTGTCATGCCCATAACTGTCAAGCGCCCGTCGCGCTTCGAACCCGGACTGCTATAACTGGGAACGCGTGCTCTCACCATGCGGAGGTTTGCCCCATAACTTACTTCCAGTTCCAGTTAGCAAACAATGAAATGTTCTTCATATGCATGCTTTACAAAGATGAAGAACAAAAATCAAGTGTGGATTATCTGGCTCGCAAACTATCGGGGCCTTAGCTGAGAACCGCCTGGCCCGTTTTAGTTTTAGGATCACGCAGCCGGCCATTCGGTACACTATACTCCTACAAGCAGCTACAACTACTGCATTACTTTCTCGGGAGAGCATAACGCACAGCCACCGGAAGCGGCGGCGTGCGACACCGGAAACGGTACTTCCGGTCGGCGGTCCAGCGGCGCTACGAACAAATGTGACCAGCTTCTGGTCCGTCCGATCTGGTAGAGAGACTGGCGAGGGCGTCGATTGTTCATATTTCTATTTTTTATTTTTTTTTTTGTTATAAAAAGAATAAAACAACGTCGATTTCTTTACGATGGATCTGAGTACAAAAATGTGTATTAACTGCAGGGAAGCGTGCATGCATGCAATTGCACACTCTTTGTACGTCTAAGAAGATATCTTTATGCTCGTCATTGTTCATCTGAGTTTTACATTTGTTGCCGGCTTAACATTTGGCTAAAGGTTAGTTATATAAGATGAGACCGCCTTTATGATTTATGAATGCACTTCCGAGACCTCGTGTCTGTGTCATAGATCACCAAGGAAAATAATAAGCTGATGATCAATCCTGCGGAAACAAACAATAGCAAATGATCCTGAGTCATCCTCAATTAAAGCAGATACCGGGTGGTTGAACTCTGGCTTGGAGGCTGCACCGGTGACAACATTAGACAAATAAACGGAAGAGGGGTCTGTTTCTCTGCTCCGAGACATGCACTCTGTTGGTAGGTATAACTTTTCACTAACATCCGACAAACATTCATAAACATTGGAATTTTCTTTAACTCGTTTCTTTTTTAAATTGGTATCAAAAGTTGCGTTATCGTACCTATAAATAACTTTAGCACACACATTATGCTACACATTTTTATAAGGCATGTATGCAGCGCACGAACCCGGCATACTTCAACGTCATGCACACTGGTTTGCACAATAATTAGGTCCCAACGCGGTTGCTCAACGCTCTCACCCCGTCGTAAACTCACACCGATCCTACGCCGGAAGGTGTAATTATTCCCACACCCGGCCGTAGTATTACACGGCACATTTCCGGTGATTCGGTAGCTGAATCATCCCAGTCAGCTGAAATCGGTATGTTTACAAAGAGCCACTCCCGCGGCCTCCCCGACCGGTCGGTGGGCGGAGCCCAGGATGACGTCATATGAGGAGAAAATTGTTGGTGATCATCCGCAAACTCGGGTGGCCTTATATGGACGGAGAGGGTGAATATCCATACATTGGACCTAGCGCTCCTAGGCCATAGACCCGGGAACAGGGGGGGGGGGCAGCGGGGGCGCTTGCCCCCCCCCCAACTTGAGAGCCCAGGGGGCGGCGCCCCCTCAACATTGAGGCAGCGAGAAAGGCTCTTTCCTTCCTTTTCCGGACTTCTTTCCTTCTCGTTTCCTTTATACATATAAACATCAACACACGACATTTTCCTTGCCATCTGAGTGGTTTCTGCTTACAGTATCGATTTGACAACATCTGTTATTGTCATCCCGCTTTGGTTTGGGCCTGACCTTGGACATAAGTTTGGCAGACCAGATTTTCTACTGGACCATTTTGAGTCAACTTTGAGAAACATGTATATAATGTACAACGGTGGTAAAATCCGTAAAATCGTTGCTATAGGCATAGCACAGTTTACCCGCTCCGGGTGTGAGGGAGGGGTGTGGGGCAATGGCTACCAGACATGTGCATGGATCCGAGAAAATGGATCTGGGATCTGATCCCACGGATCCTGATCTCGGATCCGACGGTATCATAGATCCAGCTCTGTAATTTATCGAGAGATCCGTAGGGATCACAGATCCGAGTCTCATTTTTTTTGCGTGAGATCCAGTGAGATCACAGATCCTCACTTATTTTTTGTCAACACATATATCCCAAAAAAGCACTTGTTTCAACTCACGAATGTTCTGTTTTAGTGATTTTATGTGATCGCACGTCATAATCCATAGTTTTGTATCATTTATTGGCATAGTAGAAACCCTTCAAAACATGGCTTCAAATGTGGTGCATGGTGGGATCCACTCAGATCATAGATCCATGTTCTTCATTTATCGTTAGATCATATGAGATCATAGATCCAAGATGTATTTTTCACGCCGGATCCGGTGGGATCATAGATCCCAACATGTACTTTGCTTCGAGATCCAGTGAGATAGATCCATCACTCGGATCCATGCACATGTCTGATGGCTACGTTTTACTGTTCATGGCACAAGCTAAGCCGATTTTGAAAGATGGCTTTGCTCCATCATAGCATTTAGGCATAATTTAAAAATGCAAATATAGGATTAGGTGCTAGCTAAAACCATATATACGCCCATTTTTTGCATAAGGTAAATAGTTTCCGAGAAAAAACGCACGTGAAGTTTCGCTAAATCGAGTTAGATGTGTCATGGAAACGTGGTGAATGAGTGCACTGACGTGGCGTCCTCGGAAGACCGGTATGGGATTAACCCGCGAGTTGCTGGGGGGGGGGGGGCGTTAAACGCCCCCACTTTTTTCGCCGGGTCATAGCATAAAAACGGCGCGCCGCAGGCGCGCCAAATTTTGGGTACCTGTAGGGAATCGATTGAAGTTTATTTTGACAAAGTTGTAAAAAAATCGATTGGAAAATTTTTGAGATATCGATGTTTTAGTGACGTCATGATTTCTGAGTTTTCGACCAAAAACGGCATATGTTCACAAAATCATATAAAATCACAGAATAGACATACAGACATGCCGTAAACGCCATTAGACTGCCGATACCATGAACAATTAAATGGCTATCTTCGATTATTGATTATCGTTCCGCATTTTCCAAAATCTTGAACTGAATCCTGGCAATTTCTCGTGACTACTTCACCACCATGATACATGCATTTCTTAAATTGAACTTTTTGAGCCAAACACGTACATATATGATAAAATGAATGTCACCATCGTGTTCTACGCCCCAAATTACCCATAAAACATGTGTCACAGGCTGCGAATATCAGTTTTGATTTTCGGGGATATGTGCCTACCCGGTTGACCTGACCTTGACCCTGACCTATGCTTGACTGACCCCTACATGGAGCTGACACTCTTGTAGGCCTTATATGATGGATTGTGCACCATTTTGACAGAGTTTATGACGAGAGGAGCCCATTGCGAAGTCCTGAAGTCCATGCTTCTGAAAGTGATTTCAGGTGTTTGACCTGACCTTGACCTGACCTCTGACCTCAAAATTCAACTTTAAAGTACTCATCTGAATCGTCTCGTCGCGTTCTTTCGTTTGCCGCCTCGTGTGTTTCGCTGCGCCTATTGGTTCTCGAGTTATCGGCTGGGGGCGTTTAACGCCCCCCCCCCCCCCCAGCAAACGGTGGGTGGCGAAATACCCCAGCAACTGCCGGGTTAAAGCTCTTAGCTCAGCGACACTAAGGACTTGTGTGGTGCCTTCGGTTATCGGTAGCACCCTCAGAATCACCGGCGTAGAGCCCTCAGAGCCACCGGTAAGGGCGCTCAGAGGCGCTAGTGTGATTCTCTCAGAGGCGCCGGTGAGGGTCCTTACAGGCGTTGCTGTGGACCCTCATAGACGCTGGTGTGGAGCCGCGACAGACGGGAGTGGGTCATTTAGAGCTGCTGACGCGAACCCTCTACAAGCCGGCAGGGGGTTCTCAGTGACCGGCAAGGGGCCCTTAGGCCGGCACAAGAAGTTTTTCGGGGTCCTTACTTAGAGACCGGCATGGTAACTACTGTCAGACGCCGGTGGGGCCCTCAGAGTCACCGGTGTGGGGCCCTCAAAAGTCATCAATGCAGTGGGTGGCCTTTAGATGCGCAGGTGTTAGGACTTTAATAGGCACTGGTGTAGGCACTCAGAGTTGGGCGTGTGAAATCCTCAGAGACACTGGTATGGGCCCTCATAGGCGCCGATGAGGGCCCCCAAAGTTACCGTTATGGGGCCCTCAGAAAAATAAGTGTGGGACCATTTCAGGTGGGAAATGACCCTAGAACTGGCCCCTCAGAGGTCGGTAAGAACTCTCAGAGGCCAGTAACGGGCCTTTGGAGACCACCGAGGGGCCCTTAAAACCGCAAGAGGTCCTCAGAAGTCAGTGTGAGGCCCTTATGGAGATCTTAGTGTGGCTATTTAGGGCCCATGAGGTGCTCTAACGAGCCCCATGGGGCCCTTCTGAGTCGAAATATGGCCATCGTTAACCTTCAGCGGTCAAATGGCGCCGCAGGGCCCTTCTGACCCGAGGGTCCCTTTGAACCCGATGGGAAGGGGGGGGGGGGGTACGTGTCCCCTTAGACCCCTAGCTACGCCACTGTTTCATATGCATCATGTCAGGTATTTTAGGCTCGCCCCCCAACTTGAAAATCGTTCCCGGGCCCCTGTCCTGGGCCTCTAAAATGTTCCTTAGTATTGTTACTTAACTGAAATAAAATTATCTTTTTTACATGCCTCTTGCTGGGACGTTAGTCTTTGCTTCGTGTTATTATTGTATTGACATTTAAATGTTAACTTGTAATATTTTGGATGTTAGTCATATACGGACAATAAACCTCTGTTAAACTTAATATTTAACTCGTCATTTTGACCGAAACGTTCAATAAGTAAAAAAATTATACCTTCTACTAAAGGAAAACGGCCTGGCCAAAGGCTATAGGCCTGGCCAGTGTACTCTCGTTTTACCTAATAACCTGACGATTGTATTCGCGTTTTTATTCTGACGAGTGTATTTACCATGCGGCCTATCGGTTGTATGCAGTGTGTCGCAGCCATCAGCTCATTGTTCCATTGTACATACCATTGGTACAATCGTCATCAAGGCAAGGATGAGGATTGGTTGGTTCCTAGAATAATCGCGGTTGGATGTTTCATCGAACTTGAAACAGATCATGGTTAACCCTCGCCCATGTAGGGGGGGGGGGTTGGTGCAACCCCCCCCTGAGGTTTTTCGGAAATAGTGCAAAAACGGCGGCGCGCAGCGCCGCCAAATTTTGGGTACCCTATGGGGCAAACCTTGCGCATCTTTTGATAAAAAAAATTTGACCGGGTCATGTCAGGTCACGGAGTTATGACGTCACAAAGGGAACAGCCTCCGGCCGGATTTTCACAAACTGAGTGCCAACGCCCGAGGTTTCCTGCCGGTGGTACGGACATCGGTTGATGGATCGTGATGAAACTTCCCATGCATGTTGGGGCAAGTATTGGCTATCATATGGTATAAGAAACTTGACCGGGTCAGGTCAGGTCACGGAGCTATGACGTCACAAGAGGAACAGCGTCCGGTACTATTTTTGAAAAGCGCCCGAACCACTATTTTGCTAATTCTTGTCACCTCAATGGGAATATGCAGCAATATTAGCTTCTATAGGGAGCACATGGACCTTCTACATCCAAAAATAATATCAGATTTCAAAAATTTAAATTTTGATTTTTCGAATTTCTGCCGCCGACTGTGACCTTGCCGACTTCCGGCGCTCCCAACGCGCCATTTTTAGAGCTAGGGAAACGAAATACATACCAAACGATAGAGAATTGATCAAGGAACACGATAGTGAAGGTTTCAAGTCGATATCTCCCACCGTTTTGCCGCAATCGCCGCGGAAAGTTGAAAAAAGTCTATTTTTCCGAAAATTTGACCTTTGACCGGTCAAAAGTAGGTCAAATGTTGACCTAGGACCAAAAAATATACCACCAATCGCGAGATCTCGGCGAGAGCAATCCGTTGGTCTTTTCCGCTAAGCTCCACGACGCTCCGTTTTCAAACGCCAAGGGGGGGGGGGTCGCACCAACCCCCCCCCCCCCCCTGCATGGGCGAAGGTGGCAGATCGCCGTTTACGGGCGAGGGTTAAATTTGGCTACTTGGTCTTCCAGAAGTCGCCAATTTATGCCAAGTCATTCCGCCCTATTCTGGTCACACGCTGTCGTCACTGGAACTTTTCGATACGCATTAAACGATATCCCACACTCCCCTCATGGGTAATGCATCCCAGCCGCGTGAGACGTGCGTAACCCGAGATCGGCGCGGTTCCGCCCACTTGTATATTCCTGCAGTCGTGCCCCCTGCCCCGTGTAACCCCCTCCCCCCACACCCGGTGTGATCTCATGTACCCTCTCGTCACCGGTCGGAAGTTCTTGACACAATGTGTGACGTCACTGGTATATTATGACGTCACTGGCGTATAATGATATCACCGGAGCGGGGTTTATAGAGCCTGTGGTCGCTGGTGGCGGACAGAGTTAGACCGACAGCGGAGTTGGTGCGAACGGAGGACCGAGTTAGAGAAAGAGTGTGAGAGTGTTGAAAGAAGAGCGACAGCGTAAACAGGTGAGTGGTGAGGGGTGGAAATTTGGGACAATGTTGTTTCATTGTCAGAGTAATGTGGTTTCATGAAATCATGAGGAATGGCCATAGGGTTATTCTGGATATAGTTCAAAGTTCCATAACATATGTGATATGTTATCAAATGGAATATCCAGCAGATTACTATAGTTGAAGACGAATTTCCATGGCAAGAGTGATATGATATCATGATATCATATATGGAATATCCAACTAGCTATTATCGAGGTAAATAACATCACCACAGTTCACTTATATTTTCCTCTCTGTTTTTCCCACAATGAACTCACCTGATGGGCCAGAGGGACAATGAATAACCACCAAACATAAAAGCACACAATGTGCTTGATTCCAGTCAGTCTTCTGAAGCGACCCGTCCGCCTTGTTACCCACAGTCTGTCCAGCATGCAAGCCCTCCAGTTCGCCCTTCTCTTGATCGCGGCTGCGAGCGTAGTCTCCGGCGCTCCCACTTCATACAACGACGACTACAACTACGATTACGACTACGGCAGCTACGAGACGGGCGGCAGCGAGTTCCACCTACCGAGCAGCATGTTCGACAACCTGCGCCCTCAGCCAGTGAAGAGGGATTCGCCGGTCCAGTCGCCCTGCTCCTGGGCAGTGGTGCAGTGCTGCGGCGTGCCAGATCAAATGGTGAGCGACCGGCTCCGGTGTTGCGTTCTCAACAGTTTCTTTTCCTTTTATGCATTTCTATGAAGTTTTAGCCTTATTATAGCCATTAACAATGATACCTTCTCACATTTTTCAATCGTAACTATATGTACCGTAAGGTGGGGCTATTTGAGACAGTGGGGCTATTTGAGACAGTTTTTAAAATGGCTATAAAATAAAAGCCACTTAAAATTTATGCTTAATTTTTTGCTCAGGCGATTTACTGCTCGATTCCACACCTCCCTGAGCAAAAAATATCACACAAAAATCAAACGATCTTCATTTTATAGCGATTTTCAATACTGTCTCAAATAGCCCCACTGTCTCAAATAGCCCCACTTTACGGTATGGTTTTTGTTTTCGCATCAAAATTATTAACATTCATCGCAAACAGTTGTATCTTGTTTCCACATTGAATTAGGCAATTATTATTGAATTAAATATCTACCACTGCTCCGAAATTCTCAGACATGTTCTTTTCCTTTTCGGCAGGGATCTCGCGCGAGCTGTTTCAGTCGTCTGGGCTGCCCGGGTGCCTGGTTCTCCGACATCTGCACACCGACCATCCAGAAGAGTGTCCTCAGGAGCATCATCGACTCACAGACCGGCAGGCTCTAGAGGTTGCTGCTCAAACTTCGGCATCATCGACTCACAGACCGGCAGACCCTAGAGGCTGCTGGTCAAACTTCAGCATCATCGACTCACAGACCGGCAGGCTCTAGAGTAACTTCGGCGCTATCAGCTTACATACATACAGGCTGTAGAGGCCGCTGGTCAAACTTCGGCATCATCGACTCACAGACCGGCAGGCTCTAGACTGAGTAACCTCGGCATCGTCAGCTTACAGACAGGCTGTAGAGGCTGCTGGCCAAACTTCGGCATCATCAGCGCACACACCGGCAGGCCCTAGAGGCTGCTGGCCAAACTTCGGCATCATCGACTCACAGACCGTCAGGCTCTAGAGGTTGCTGGAGTAACTTCGGCATCATCGACTCACAGACCGTCAGGCTCTAGAGGTTGCTGGAGTAACTTCGGCATCATCGACTCACAGACCGTCAGGCTCTAGAGGAACTTCGGCATAGTCAGCTTACAGACAGGCTCTAGAGGCTGCTGGTCAAACTTCGGCATCATCAGCGTAAAGACCGGCAGGCTGTCACTGCTGGTCAAGCGGCAGGATCTAATATAGGAGCTGCTGAATCAGCGTCATCTTCTTCAGCTAACAGAGTGGCAGGCTTTGATAGCTGGTGGCTTAGGCTCTGGAAGGTACAGATTGGCTTGAGATTCTAGGAGGTCATGGTCTGACCTCAACATAAACAAATCAGAGACAGGGAGGCTCTAGAACCTGCATTTGTACATCGGGCTCTAAAAATGGTTGCTCTGGTTTCCTTCTTCAGGAGCTAATGGTCATTCCAGCATCAGGCGCTCCACATGCGCTCCGGAGTGGTTCTCTGTGTCATGCATTGAAACGTCAAGACTATATACGAGAGATTGCAATGTTTGGGATGGCAATGTGTCCCTTTTTTCATCGGATGATGGAACTTTTGTCAAATTTGGAAGATTTGGATAGTTGCTGGCTGGTTGAAAAAAAGTTGAGATCGGCAGACGCGTGCCTTAAAGAAAGGTAGATAGTTTTTTAATCACCAAAGATGCATTGACATAAATGCTGTGTCAGTGAAACTTTCCTTTCATTTATCATTGTTGTTGCGTGCATGCTCGTAGAAGCAATGATTGATATTTAATGTGACTTTCGCTGTAGAATTAGCACACATTTAGGTATGTGTTCGTGCTGTCATGCAGCTAATGTGTTATAATATTGCATAGGATTGGGATTTTTTAGCATATTTTCCTTCTAACTATGTATTTTGTACGTGACTATCAAACGGCCAGTATTGTCGTAACAAAAGTTGTTCAATATTTTAAATATGTGTGAGACGCAAACAGCATCGTCCAGAATCACTTCGACGCTTGTTTATAGGTGTGCGTGTTTTTTCGTGAATCATGTTTAAGCCTTATATATATATTAAACATGTTGTTCATTGTTTACTGTTCTCGATCAACATAATACATTCAACAATGGTGCATTTGTGAGTAAATATTCGGTCTTATCTACCTACATGGCCAACTGCATGGACCACTTTCAGTTGTCACAGGAGACGAGACGGCAAACCCAGCCACAAATTGCCGCCAATTGGCTGAACCACCCTACAGGCGTCCCGTCGGCTTAGACGGGGAGGGCGAGCGATGTTCTGACCTTGTCTGCCCTCAGAGGTCACACCAATTCACCGGCTATAAACTGAGCCAGACAGGTCACGTGACAACCAGAGGCGGATTCAGCAACGTGAGAGTGGGGAAGTGGGCTCAGCGACGTAGCGAAGGAATTGAAAGGCCAGTTTCTGTATTTCTACCAGTACCGGTTGTCATTCAATTTGAAAACGAGCGGAGGCCTCTTGCACCAAAATCCTCTTGCACAAATGCTTGGAATATTTTGCATTGTATACCCAGTCCAAGTCTCAAATGTAACAATTTGCGTGCAAAATTTAGCAAGCACATGTAGGATTATGTATTGGGCTATTGCAAACAAATTTACCACCGTTAGATTAGCTTATTCTGAAACCGGTTTTTCGATTTTACCTAGCTAGGTAGTTTGGTGCAAGAGGCCTCGGATTTGGATAAAACACATTTTGTTGTCACACGACCGTTTATTGTTTATTGAAGACACTGAAACCCTTGAGCAATATTGTACCGTTGTTGGCATTCCTTGAACAAATCTGGGCATTTGGCGACAAATAGTAAAATACCTATACCAATAACTTCAGCATATCTGTTTCTGTATATATTCGAGCGAATGACAACAATTATACCTTCCTAAAATACCATACCATTTGTATAATTGATGTCATTCGCTCGAGCATATACAATCATGTCTGATAATTCACTATCCATCCTGTCTATCTGTTTCTATTGTTGGCATTGTAACTCGCAGGCTTTTTACTCAGTCATTTCTGAAAGTCCTGCCACACACAACTCACTAGCTATGGCATTTATGGCAACATCAACGTTGACAACTAAATGGTGCCCACGATCAGAGCACTGCCTTTTTCAGCACTACTGCACGATTTTGTTGAATGAGGCTCGGGATTTATTTTACCTCACAAGAAAGTTCACTTGACACCATTTCGCATGCATGTACAGTTACCAGCCCCTCCACTTTGCTCTTACACTCCTCCAAGGCCCATATACATACACATCTCACATATGTAGAACAATGGTGCACATAATCAAGGCGAGAATTTCATAGATTTAAACACGGACTTGAACACCACCCTCTTTATTTCTGGAGTGCAGAAATCTTGAATCCACGAGCCGTAGCAGCCCACGTGACTAAAACAGCTGACACGAGAGCCCTGGAAACAAAACACAAGGTTGGAACCAGAGTTGGGACGATGCAGCACAGAAGGGCTACATCTTTTTTTTAAATTGAGCCCTATAGTAAGGAGATCAGCAATCGGGTGTGTGTACAATGTTCATCACCTGGATATATTTTATAGATTCCGTTCCTGGCATAATAGTAAGAAAAGTTGAGCAGGCCATTTACGCGATCAAAGAGACATTCGAAACGAGACGGTAAACGTTTTTGACTCTTATTGCATGAAATGAATTTAGAAGAAAATATAGGCAACCATCGTATTCAGTTTTTTATATATATGATACAAGCTACATATGTCCATTACTGTCATAAGCAGACGATAAACATTTTACCTCGAGTCAATTTCTCTCCTGAGTCCTCCGGTCTCTGAGCTCACCAGTTTGTCGGGGTTGGAGCAGCACTGGACTCACCAGTTTGTCGGGGTTGGAGCAGCACTGGACTCACCAGTTTGTCGGGTTGGAGCAGCACCAAACTCACCAGTTTGTCGGGGTTGGAGCAGCACTGGACTCACCAGTTTGTCGGGGTTGGAGCAGCACTGGACTCACCAGTTTGTCGGGGTTGGAGCAGCACTGGACTCACCAGTTTGTCGGGGTAAGAGCAGCACTGGACTCACCAATTTGTCGGGGTTGGAGCAGCACTGGACTCACCAGCTTGTCGGGGTTGGAGCAGCACTGGACTCACCAGTTTGCCGGGGTTGGAGCAGCACTGGACTCACCAGTTTGTCGGGACTGGAGCAGCACTGGACTCCCCAGTTTGTCGGGGCCGGAGCAGCAGTGGACTCACCAGTTTGTCGGGGTTGGAGCAGCACTGGACTCACCAGCTTGTCGGGGTTGGAGCAGCACCAAACTCACCAGTTTGTCGGGGTGGAGAAGCACTGGACTCACCAGTTTGTCGGGGTTGGAGCAGCACTGGACTCACCAGTTTGTCGAGGTTGGAGCAGCACTGGACTCACCAGTTTGTCGGGGCTGGAGCAGCACTGGACTCACCAGTTTGTCGGGGCTGGAGCAGCACTGGACTCACCAGTTTGTCGGGGTTGGAGCAGCACCAAACTCACCAGTTTGTCGGGTTGGAGCAGCACCAAACTCACCAGTTTGTCGGGGTTGGAGCAGCACTGGACTCACCAGTTTGTCGGGGTTGGAGCAGCACTGGACTCACCAGTTTGTCGGGGTTGGAGCAGCACTGGACTCACCAGTTTGTCGGGGTTGGAGCAGCACTGGACTCACCAGTTTGTCGGGGCCGGAGCAGCACTGGACTCATCAGTTTGTCGGGGTTGGAGCAGCACTGGACTCACCAGTTTGCCGGGGTTGGAGCAGCCCTGGACTCACCAGTTTGTCGGGGTTGGAGCAGCCCTGGACTCACCAGTTTGTCGGAGTTGGAGGTGCACTGGACTCAACAGTTTGTCGGGGTTGGAGCAGCACTGGACTCACCAGTTTGTCGGAGTTGGAGGTGCACTGGACTCACCAGTTTGTCGGGGCTGGAGCAGCACTGGACTCACCAGTTTGTCGGGGTTGGAGCAGCACTGGACCACCGCCCAGGCGCAGGAAGATGGTAGCACGTCTCCCTGGGACGGCGGACGCGGCTGCATGTCGCCGAACATGCTGAACGGGAGCGCTGTGGGCGGCTGGAAGTCGCTGTAGACCTCGTAGTAGTCGTACTCATACTCCTCAGTGGTGGCTGGAGGTGGAACTGCGGTGACTGGAGGTGGAACTGTGGTGGTTTGGAGCGGAACTGTGGTGACTGGAGGTGGAACTGTGGTGGCTGGAGGAGCGCTGGCTGCTTGAGAGGATGGAGGATGCTCGCTTGTGGATGTCAGTGAGGGAGATGAAGAATCTGAAGATGTTGAGGTAGCTGACTCGCTGCCTGAGGATAGGCCATTCGGTGAAGCGGTAGCTTCTGATGATGTTGAGCCCTCGGAGGTTAAAATGTTAAATTCCAAAGAAATGGCAGTTAAATTCACAAACGGCATATCTTCTTCGAGCGAGGTTACATCATAGTCATCCAGCACGCTGTTCAGCAGATCTGCGAAGATGTCGTCCTCTGCGGAGGTGCTGTTGAGGTCCAGCATGCTCTCCAGGTCGCCGAAGTCCTCCGTTAGGGAGGTGAACTCGGCGAGAAGGGCGTCCTCGGGTCGGTCGGTGCTGGTCGGAGCGGAAGTCACCAACCCCAGACAGAGACACAGCGCGGCGGGGGTTATCCACATTTTGTGCGGAGCCCTGAAACAGCCAGATAATGCTTGTGAGACCGCCAGTTAGCTTAAAAGTGATTATTTGTCTGGCTATGATGCTAGTCTGATGCCAGTTGTCGATTGACTGGATAATAATTAAAATCACACACACTGGTGAATCGGATACTTAAAATTTTTTGCATGCGTAAGCACTCGATAGAGCGACGGGCCTATACTCGCTTAGTTGAATCCGTGTCCCTTTCAATAGCACTCCACCACCTCACGTCAGAAGGTTAGGTAACTAGAAAGGTTAGGTAACTAGAAGGTTAGGTTACTACGTATTCATGGCACATTTTCCACGTCGAATTGCTCAGTAAGTCCATTGTGCACACCTCAAGGCTCAAACACCTCAAACAGGTGACCTGTTTCTATGCTCCCAGCGGTCAGCTCCAGCGCTCGGCCCAGACAATCCCCCCCCCACCCCTCGCCGGCCGCCCCCCCCCCCCCGCCCGCTCCCCCACTGCCCCAGGCGCCGTCTGGCACCTCCTTACAGGTGCGTACTCAGATCAACCAATCAGCGATCGGGTGACATCCATTACCCATAATGCGTGAGTCCGCGACCTGCCATAAGTGGCATGTGTCATATGGGGACTTGTTTGCGATTTCAGTGGTGATGGAAATGAAAGCGTGTGTGTTTTGCGCTATTGTGTGTCAGTGGTGTGTTGCATGCATATTGCATTCCAGTGGTGAATTTGAAGTGTGCTGGGCGGCCATGGAATCAGAAACGCAGATAATATGATCGTGCAAAGGCGCCTATCCTCGTGAGATCAAGATTGCTCCCATCCATCATGGCGCCGGGGCGATTGCAGAACAAATCGGATCTGCGTCCAGCAAAGAGACCGGCTCGGACATTCTTCATAATGGTAATGTACCGATAACTTCATAGCTGTAGCCTTAACTATGCTTTTGTACAACATTTACTGCATGCATTTTGGTAAGAACCGTGCATTAACCCGCGCCCCGCTGGGCTATTCAGCAATACGCGCCCTGCTGGGGGGGGGGGGGGGGGGCAGATTCTGCCCCCTTGTCTAACTTCCAAACCGATGGTCGTAGAAAGACGGGGAAAACGGCAATCGAAAGCTCTTAACAAGGCGGGGTATTAGTATATATAAGGTCCGAGTGGCGAACCGATTATGAAAAGCATACTATACGATGTATTTTGACCTCCTCATTTCATATCTAATAGTTATTCCTTCTGGAACCAAGTATCAAAGCACCTATGAAATACTTAAGTTACCGCAAATCGCTACCGCACTCCACACCAACTCCACACTAGCGCAATGTGCCGGGCGGCAATTACTTGCGCAAAGCTGGCCAAGGTCAAGTAAATCAAGGATGATATCTAACAGTTGCTATTCAACTGTGAATAATGACGTCATAATGCTTCTCGCGGCGAAGCAGCGCAGTGCCGAAGGCAATGCCTTAGGAGAGATTACAGGCAAGAGTAAATCAAATATTTTTAGGTTAAGTGGTTATGTATCTGGCTTCAGGCCGAAGGCCTGAAGCCTGATGCATGACCACTTAACCTAAAAATATTTGATTTACTCTTGCCTGCAATCTATTCCTGCAAGTAACTTTTTCCTTATCCCCGGTAGGCAAACATCAGTAGGTTAGGTTAGGTTAGGTTAGGTTAGGTTAGGTTAGGTTAGGTTAGGTTAGGTTAGGTTAGGTTAGGTTAGGTTAGGTTAGGTTAGGTTAGGTTAGGTTAGGTTCCTTTTTTTGTAATTATGACGTCACTTTCATCACACCATTCGTATCGTTTTCTTTTTCCCCACCCAAAACCCCTGTTCCTAAAATTTCCCCTGAAATGGCAGCAATCCACATATGGCAGCGCTACAACGCCCACGTTTTTCATTCGTCGCGTGTTAATGCCGCCGGGTGGTATTGTAGTGAAATGGGTTGGTGATTTGGTGTTTTTTCCACGTTTCCAGTACATGTAAGTATCATTTTTTGATTCAGGATGTCAAATAATGTAAGAATGTGAAAACTTTATCTTTTAACAGGCACTCGGACCTAATGTATACTTTTACCCAAGGCGGATCTTAAGAGCCCAATTTTTTTTGCTTAAGTAGATCAGAAGTCAGGTCAAGGTCAGGTCAAGGGTACAAAATGCAAGTTTCGACAGTATCGGCCTTGCACCGTAGTTGCCGAAGAATGGACTGAGACTGATTGCCCAAAACGTGTTCTTAGACTACCAAGACAATATTCGTTGCATACAATGTCATTCAAAGGTCAAGGTCAAGGTCAGGTCAGGTCAGGTCAGGTCAGGTCAGGTCACCAAAAACAAAATATAGAAAAGGGCATGTGCGACACATGTTCTATGGGTAAAATGACCCATAGAATTCAATAGGCACACTCAATAAGTGATATGGACCACCTCTGGATGAATTTCAGGTCGAGGTCAGGTCAAGGTCAGGTCAAGTGAGGTCAAATTTTGAAGTTGGTTGTTAAGGCCTAAAAAGGTGTCTATCTGATGCAGTTTTTCACGGCGAATCGAATTGTGCTATTTTGTTTCCGTACCAGGTCTAGAACTTCAAAAAAAATATTTTTTCAAAAATTTTGTGTGTCGTGACGTCATAAAGTTTTGAATAACTCCCACATTTTTGAACCGATTCTTCTAAAAATTGGTATGTAGGTGCACATAGACCACTTCTCTGACATATATTCCGGTTTTTTCGATGCACTCAAAATTTTGGAATTTATAATTATTTTCCCAAAAGTCAGTTTTTTGAAGAAAAAAAAATTTGGGCCCAAAACCAAAATTTTCAAAAAACCGAGATAGCCATTTGATAGACAAAGTAGAATCACGTATAACCTTTTTTGATACGTCTTGATTTCTTTATAAATGAAGATGTTAGCGGCGTTTGAAATTTTGCCGTTTTTTAGGCGAAAATGGCGAATATGACGTCACTAAAACGTCAATTTCTCAAAAAATTTCCGACGGATTTCGCTCAAATTTTTAGGGAACGTGTCAAATTGATGTATGATAAGGTACCGAAAGTTTGACGTCGCTGGCGTAACGCGTTTAGAAGTTATTGGCGAAAAACGGGAGGGGGGCAGATTCTGCCCCCCAGCGGGGCGCGGGTTAATAGTCGGGTCATAGACCTTGACGTTGACCTGAGGTCAAGTTTCATGGTCGACTTTAGGCAGGCATCTAGTTCATTCGAAGCTGAAGCGTCTTCACAAGGGAAACACTATGAATGTAAGCGAAATGGTTACAAGCATTTTGCTTTTTTATCATCTGACCACAATATTTACCCTCGCCCGACAATGGGGGGGGGGGGGGGGTGAGGCAACTAAGGCTTTTCGCAAAATAGCGTAAAAACGGCGGCGCGTAGTGCCACCAAATGTGGCATACCCTCTGGGGCAACCTTTTGGCACCTTCCCTGAAACTCACCCTTTTCTGGTCAGGTCACCAGGTCACGAAAATCGGTACAAGGTCAGGATAAGATTGGACTAACTAGTTGAGCGACAACGGAATCACACAGTTTTTTGTTCATAGTGAAGGAACCGTGGCACGTAGCACCACCAAATTTCAGACACAACTTGGGGCAATCATTTGACACGTTTTCTTGGGGGTTTCAGTTCCAGTGACCTCAGGTCAGGTCCCAAGGTCACAAAAACCGACCCATGGTAAAAACGGCACTGAAACTACACTATTTTGTCAATGAAATATAGTGTTGTTCATCGATTTGATTCGGAGTGACAGGATATGCTAAGCTCACCGAGTGGTTTAAGCTGCACTTTCCAGTTTTTTTTTTCAAATTCGGGTGACCCGAGGTCATCTAGAGGTCACAACAAATTTTGAGAAAATTTGGCCGAATGGTTGAAATTGTAAAAATATCCTCCACATCAGCGTATTTTGTCTTGCAATACCTCAGTTTACATCAATGCGTGATGAATTTGATGTTTGCTTGCTGCGAAAATGCTAGGGTCAGGTCAACTACGGTCAAATGAGGTCAAACTACTTTTTTGCTAACAACTTGGCACACAATGAGGCTAGAGCTTCAAAAATTGTGTTCCTTGTGATCAGCCGAGTTGAATGATATGCGATATGCCGCATTTTGATGAACTTTTGATCTTATGAACTTAATTAATAAATTTAAGTTCGCTTAATTTTTAGTAAAAATTAAAGTTCACCTAAACTGGAAACAAAGTGCACTGTTTGATATGTATGCGCATTGACGTGCTGAGTTCACTGGTGCTTTTTATTTTTGCTCTATTTTTACACGATGAAAAGTTATTGACGAAGAGCTTTTGAGTTTCAGCTATGTAAATTCTCATATTTTTACCCCCAAAAGTCAAAAACCCCTAGATATTGACCTAGAATCACCAGATTTGCACACACACGGGCGGGATCCCTTATGGGCCCACCTACCCTGTAAATGTTGTGTTTCTAAATGCTATAGGAGCCAATCGCCAGGGGGTTCGTAGTTCGTACCAACCCCCCTCACCGTCCGCGTTATGAAAAAGGACCTCGCTTTGTGAGGGTTAAGCGTATATTTGCATGGTTCTTGTCATTTAGAGGCTATACGTTGGTCTGAAATCAAGCCTAAGATCATGTTAGTGAAGAAAGAGCTTTGAAAAAATGTCGATTGTGAGGAGGCCATGGTATTAACAACAGAAAAAACGCCGGATGCGGTTATTCTTTTGCCTAATGGCATCCCCGAATTTCGCGGTGAAAAAAATCCCCTAATGTGAAAACTGACATCATTGTACCAAACTGATGTTTTCACATTACCTATCGATTTTTTTCTCGCTTAGCTGGTTTAATTTGGGGAGACTGCAAGAGCTAAATATAGCTATCTGCAGCTGGCGGCTTTCTGTTGGAAAAGCTGGCCAATGATATTACTTGATCAATACCAGTTGACCATTATCCCTAATGACCGATAAATTGACAAGGTGGAGGGAGGTAAATGATAATGGGTGATCTTGGAATATCGATAGTTCTTGTATCACATGATACATACGTTGTGTAAACTGGACGCAACAGGATAAAAATCAAAGCCCGTTGACTATTACACACAAACCTCAAATCCAGAAACGTAAACTGCATATTCGCCGTCACGATAAGCCTAACAATGCCTAGTTATGTGATCAGTTGCACGCATTTGGTATTTTACATACTTTGAGGCCACGGCGGTCAGTAATCTTGAGGTGGAGTGGCAGACGACTTGGTGACTGGAAGGAGGAGGACGAATGAAAGAAATCACTCACTGTGACCGGAAACTTCTTCCCAGTTTCCAATGTTACGTCGGTGAAAACTGGAAATTCCTCTTCTCCTCCCTCTCTTCTCCCGCTCTTCTCCTCCCTCCCTCCCTCTCTCCTCTCTCTTCTCTCTTTCCTCCCTCTCCCTCCCCTCTTCCTCTCGCTCCCCACTTCACTCGCGTGACACGTCACAGTTTCTTCCCTCTGCCGAACCGAATCTATTCCGAAATTCCTCTCGTGTCTCTCCACAGGCACTGTCTGTTCACAGTTACTTATCCTCTAAAAATCTGAGACTTTAGGTAATGAAATCAAGAGGGCACCACGCGCGCTGCCGGACGCACCACGCGCCGAGCACAGATTGTGCCGCGCCTCTCCGCCCCTCTCCCCAACGCGGCGGATGTGCAGATTGATACAGACGCAGCCTCTTCCTCTCTCCCTCCTCCCTCCCTCCCTCTCTCTCTCTCTCTTCGCCGCTCGGTGGCTAAATTTGTGCGTCAGAGGAGCACGGGCGTGGTAAGAGCAGAGGTGCAGATACATCGGGTGAGAACAATGAAGGTTAACCCTCGCCCCGCTGGGGGGGGCATTTCTCCCCCCCCCCCCTGTAGTTTTCCTGCATAGCAAGAAATCGGCGGCGGGCAGCGCCGCCAAATTTTCAGTACCTTCTCGGGCATCAATTTGACACCTCCACACAAAATTTCATAAAAAGTCTTAAGACATCTTAGGTCAGGAGTTATTGAGGTCAACCTGTTCGAGCAAAGCAATGTTCGAGCAAAAATGAGCAAAAAACATGAAATCTTGAAGCGCTTACATTGATTTTCAATACATTACACGGTATTGCCGATGTAATATCGGTCGAAAAGACATGCCTTCATGGCAAAGACTGCACTGCGGCTGATTTTGGGCCACTTGTGCCGGCGTATGGTAATCATCGGCTGGCGAAGGGTTATGGGAGACTTCAAGGCCCTGTAGGATTCGAAGTGGGCTCGTCAGAGGCCGTGTGCGCCCATCCTGGGTCTGGGTAGGTCTATCATAGGGACATACATGACAAGTCAGGGGCCAATGTTGATCCACCAGGGGTCGTTGAAGGGCTATCAGGGTCCGCAACTACCCCTGATGGGTCTACGCCATGCCCCTATGGACTAACGCTGGCACTTGATGAGCCATCACCAGCCTCTAATGGGTCTACAAAGCCCCCTGATGGGTATAAATAGGTCACTGATATGCCCAAATGGGACACTGAGAAGCCCACAACATCTAACTGCAGCTGATGGACCAATGCTGTCCCCTGATGGGCCCACCACGGCTTTTGAATGGTCCCCTGATACGCCTTTAGGGGCCTGAATGGACCCCTAATAGACTTAAGTGGTTCTTAATGATCCTCAATCAATCAATCAATCAATCAATCATGTATTCTTATAACACTCCACGTGGTGGCTCTTCCGGTTACGCGTCACATTTTACAATGGTACTCACATTCATGCACATTCACATTCATAATAAAAGGTAGGTATAAAAATAAAAAGTAGAAATAGGTACAAATAAAATGAGAGACATCAGATATCGGCTGGCTGGTGGTGCGTTCATTGCGCCCGCCGAGTACAAGTCCGCGAGCTCGCCGAGTCGCGCGATACCGACTTGCTGCTGTTCCATGCGGAAACAGCACGGAATGCAAAGCAGCGACGAGCAATCTCTGTACGGACCCTGGGCAGCTCCAAGAGTCTGTCGGCTGTGCCTCGAGTGACACGGCTTGACACGGTCTCACGGTAAGTCACACGCTCTCTCAGGCACACAGGCGAACGAGGCGAGTGCAGAATCATGTGCATCGCCGCCAAATCACGCTGATTTAACAGATCGTCAAATCGCTGCCAGCCCAGCTCCGTCAGGAGGGGGGTCACGTGATCATACCGGCGAGCACCCTTCACAATACGAACACAATGGTTTATTACCTTCTGGATGCGGTACCGCTGGGCCCTGCTGCAGCTCCCCCACACAGTCAAACAGTACATCAAATGAGGAAACACAAGTGCTTCAAGAAGTCTCTTTTTCACAGGCTCGGTCAGTCTTTGCGAAAATTTTGATAGACCACAGATGCATGCATAACAGCGCTTGATTACAGCTGACACGTGTGCCTCCCAGGTCAAGTTTTTGTCGACAACGACGCCCAATGTTTTGATAGACTGGGAGGGGTGAATAGTGGATGAGTCAAAGTCGATGGAAAACGTGCCTACCGAGCGCCGCTGGTGGGCATGCACCAGCATGAAATCTGTTTTGGTGGGATTGATTTTTAAACTGTTCTGCGAGAACCAGGCGTCAGCTATCCTTAAACTTTCCTCAATGCGCTCTTTCAACTTAGTAAAATCTTTTGGGTGACATGTGTGGATGAACTGCACATCGTCCGCGTACATTATGAGCCTACAACCAGTGATGTGAGATGAAAGGTCGTTTGTAAATAATAAAAATAAAATTGGTCCTAAAATTGATCCCTGGATCACACCATGACTCAGCGGCAAAACATCATGACCATCCCGCACACGCTGTCTGCGGCCACTCAGCCAATCACAGAACCAGTGCTGCTCAATACCATACCACGCGAGTTTTTCCAGGAGCCGGTCATGCTCGACGCTGTCAAAGGCTTTAGAGGTGTCAATCGCCGAAAGAGATGCAATTTGCCCTTTGTCCAAAGACTCAGTCAGATACATCACAGCATCGAGCATGGCCGCCTCCGTGGAGTGGCCGGGTCTAAATCCGTGCTGCTGCTCACACAGCACAGAGTTCACAGACAGGTACTCCATTAGCTGGTCACACACAACACGTTCAGCTAATTTTGCGACAGTCGGCCTGTAATTGTTTGGATCAGTTTTACTACCGGACTTATGAAGCGGTAAGACAGTAGCTAATTTCCAGTCAGGCGGTATCTCAATGGCTCCCATGAGCCCTCAACGTCCCCCGACAGCCATAAATCAAATGGCTCCTGAGCCCTGTTGGGTCAACACCGGTCCCCTGATCCACCTGCACTGGACCTGCCGGGCCTATACCGACCCATAAAGGGCCTATGTCGAGCCCTCATGGGCCTCCGATGACCAAACGCCGGCATGTGTGCTTGAAGATGGGTTTACGAACTGCCGCATGCCATTTTTCCTCCAAAATTGAGTTCATACTTGCGGTTCGAGCTCAGGTAAAAGGCAGAGTTTTGCTATACCTTTGTGCTGAAGTAGTCTGCTTAATAATACACCTTTTTGCGTTTGAATTCAACCATTCGCCATAACTGTTTGAGGAGCCATTTCGACAATCGGCATTGAGCACAACTATTCCGGCGCGACGTGTTTCATTTCAGCCATTCAGCAAAACAGATTGAGCACTGAAATGAGCGATCTGCAAAACACTTTGACACTTCGCCAGACTTCGGCATTGAGCGAGCCAGCTCGGCATATGACGAATAGTTTCGACCATTGACGATTTGTTTTGCACAATGTTGAACCCAGGGGGGTTCATTCCCGTGTTAAAGGGGATATTCAAAAGTGGCAATAGGCCAAGTGGCTCGCTGATTGGCTGTCAGCCTTGCCACGTCATAATATCCCCTGCTGCACATACCGCTATAGAAGCCCGTGGTTACTTTTTGACCTCGTTTAAAAATATCTTTGAGTTTGATGCAAACTTGAGGCTTTTTATGAAAGTTAATTTTCGTTTTAAGTGACACATGTGCACGAAACTAAATATTTCACTTTAAGTTTTACAAATTTTGGGATGAACGATAACCGTACCCCTGGTGACGTCATTTGTCGTTTTCCTGATTTACACAGAAGACAGGCCCCCAGAAAAGGCCTGAATGGCGCATGATACAATGTCGGCGCAAACTTGTTTAGCTTTTGTTGCGGGTTGTATGTGGTATTACCTACCGTGATATTGTGAAAATATATGAAGTTATTACGAAGTTCTTTGGAAAATTAACTAGGCTTCTGTGCCGCAGACATCGTCAAATTGATCATCACCATAATATTGACATGTAAATGTCCTGCCATACCTTTCAATTTGGGCAAAACAGGTGAGTATCAGTACACCTACATTTGTTATGTTCCTGATGCATGAGTGTTTGTTGTGGTACAAAAATGAAATTGTTAATAACTTTGTTGCTTATGCTTTATAAGTTACCATACTGAAAAGTGAAAATAGTATTGCTACCTTGCATAAGGATCAGTGAACTTTCTTTGCACCAATTTACACTGCACATGTTTGCTCATAACTGGCTCATTTTTAATTGAAATCCATAGGAAGCTTGAACAGTGAAAAAGTAATACAAAATCTTAACAAAATCTTTGGTAAATTGAGTACGCAGCATGCACCATATCTATTTTACTCTGGTTTTGTCTTTCTTAGCCATGCAACAATGATTTGAACCTGAAAGTCTTGAAACATAAAAATGCCACTGTCAGTGCGGAGACCTGATTGTTCTCCTGCTTCTTTTGTTATAAATTTGAGTCACAGCTTACGTTTATTCTGCATTTGGAACTGTCGCCCCACTTTGTGTAGGCATTATTTCAACCCTTCACTCACATATTGCCCCATACACTAAACAAGCCATCATATTCCTTCCAGGGGCGGATCCAGAAAAACTCCAGGGGGGGGGGGGGTCATGAATTGAAGTAGGCCCCTACCTATACCCAAAATTAAAAACTTAACAGACTTTGGCCACTTAATTTTGGTGGGCCCTATTTTTAGTTTTTTTCCTGTTTTTTTTTTATTTTTCCCCTGCCCCCTGGGCCCTGACAGAACTGTGGTGCCCCTAAAAGGCCTGAAGTGTCCCTGACAGGCACGTGGTGCCCCTGACGGGCCCAAGATGCCCCTGCGAGGCCGGTGGTGCCCCTGGCTGGCCTGTGGTGCCCCTGACAGACCTCTGCTGTCCCTGACAGGCCTGTGGTGCCCCTGAAAGGACTGTGGTGCCCCTGGGCCCTGACAAGCCTGAGGTGCCCCTGACAGACACATGGTGCCCCTGACAGGCCCGCGGTGCCCTTGCTAGGCCTGTGGTGCCCCTGGCAGGTCTGTGGTGCCCCTAGCGGGCCTGTGGTGCCCCTGCTAGGCCGCTGGTGCCCCGGGCCCTGGCAGGACTGTGGTGCCCCTGAAAAACCTGAAGTGCCTCTGATAAGCCCAAGGTGCCCCTGGGCCCTGCGAAGCCGGTGGTGCCCCTGGCCCCTGCGAGGCCGTTGGTGCCCCTGGCGGGCCTGTGGTGCCCTCGTCAGGCCTGTGGTGCCCCTAGGAATTGATAGGCCGGTGGTGGCCCTGGCAGGCCTGTGGTGCCCCCGTGGGGCACCGCAAGGGCCCCAAGGGGGGGGGGCATGACCCATATGACCCCCTTGGATCCGCCACTGATTCCTTCTGCCTTGTTTGTGATATATGTGCTTGTGTCCCTTTCAGATCCTGCATTTCCTACATATCCAAAAGAACCAGTACCCAGTCCGCGCAGCGTAGAAGACCTGACAGATACCGGTGTCCCGTTCGCGCAGCGCAGCGCAGAAGAACCGGCAGACGCCGATGTCCGGCCCGCGCTTCAAGAACTGACAGACGGCAGATGCTGATGTCCCGATGTGCCACCGGGGCAGCGCAGTAAACCCGACGGACGCCGACGTCCAGTCCGCGCAGTGTAACGCATAAGAACTGACAGACGTCGGTGTCCCGTCCGCTCAGAGCAGCGCAGAGGACCCGACAGTCGCCAGTGTCCCACTCCCGTCCACGCATTGTAGCACAAAAGAGCGGCAAGGTGGCATGACAACAACCAATCACCGCGTCTAAATCAAGCTTGGCATGACAAGCGCATTTACGACTGCGTCTCGCCAGATATCCTTCTGCAATCCGGCGCCAGTCCGGACAGATGAGTAGTGCGTACATCATTGTCATCGTTCGATTACTGCGTTTTTACATAATAAATTATTTTTTCCGTCACGCTCGACCTTGTCTTAATGTTTTCAGAATTTGTTGTATATGTTTCTTGTTACGTGTTGGGTGGCCTATTGGGTCTTGTGAAGAAACCGAGAAGTCCCTTGGGGCTATTGAAGTGATCTTCTTTTGGTCTTTGTATTAGACGTCTAGCTCAGTTGGCCGGCTAGTTATTGTTCTTCAGTGAAGAACTTCGAGCTTATGGACCCGGCGCTGAATTTTCAATAAGCGCGAGCTGAAGCGTATCGATATAGATTACTGACGGGATTGACTGCAGCTGGTGTTGGCAGCCGCAGCCAACTGTCATTAGGCTAGGTTTAGCCAGTTGTCAAGCCTCGTCTGAATGTGTGGGCATTTTGGCTTTCAAAGCTCTCAGAAGTCCGGATTACTTTTCAATTGGGAAGTGCCCTCTCGACAAGCTACCCATGACATCAATCAGTCAGCAATGCATTGCTCATTGTCAGCCAGTCTGCAAAGTCAGTCCGCAGGCTTTGCAAGTAAGTGCAAAGTCTGCGGAGATCAGTTGCTTTACACCACACCACCAATATCATGCTGCAATGTGCTCAAAATATGCCCATACACCAACAACAAAGCACAACCATGAAGCACCACTGATAACACTTAACCTCAAAGCACACAACATGATAATTTATTTATTTTGAGTACCTACAGAAACAGAATGTCTCAAGGCCACTCGTGCTCACTCCGAAATCTGCCAGTCGCTCAGCCTTGAACATTGACATTATTTCATCTGAAATCTATTTTCTTCACTTGATCAAAGTTGATCTGCGTCATACATCTTACAACGGATGTCTCGAATTATTGGTAACGTTCAGCACTTAGCATTAACATTACAAATGATAGGTAACTTTGATTCAACGTTCCATCCAAGCTTCTTCATTGCTGGAGCTATATCACTTTCAAGTTTAATTGCTTGAACTAAGACATTCTTGAATTACACTCGGGATGAGCTTAGTTTGAAAGCACACAACATAATTTTTTTAATTATTTTGATAACCCACAGGATATCTAGAAGCTACACGCACTGGCTACAAAGCCCACAAGTCTTGAACATTCAAATATGAATAGGAACAGCTTTGTTTCGCACAGATTTCGCACATGGCGGGATGGCGCCATTCCGTCCAACTCATACAGCCTCAGAAATTACAACAACACACTCAACTTACGGAATATCCGTCAAACAAATCTTATTTACGACGACACGAGCCAATGCTAACAACGCTTGCCAGTTGCGCTAGAGATATTGGAGTGGAGACGTCAGAGAAAAAAGTCTTTAGATTTCTCCCATTTCCCCACGTAACGTTGAACAGCCGTTGCGGCCTTATCTGGTATGCGACGGCCTTATCTGGCATAAAAAATATCTCTAGAAGTCTCTAGCTAGTGTTAAGCCTATGGACTTATAGGGAAATGTATCCGAGTACTTGGTACTGCCTCCTCCAGGTACTGGCTGGCAGACGGATCAACTTTGGAGGCCCACCATTTGGAAATTAGGCAATTTTGAGACGAATGACCTCGGATTGGGGCCTCAGCCACCTTCTTCTACACGTTTCACTGAGTAACTCCGAAATTTCGGAAAAAACCCTGATAATACCTTTAAGCAGAAGTGCCTAACTACGAAAGTGGCGCGGCGCGGCGAATAAACAAAATTCCGATAGTGGCCACAAAAAGCGACTGGTACAGAAGATTTGCAGTTTCTTTTTCTCATTTTGGCTGTTCTTTCTTCCTCACCGCACTGAAAACTTTTTTACCATTTCCTGAAGGGTAAACCCGCCATAGCATGGTAGCTTGACACACAGACGTTTTTTACCACCTTCCAGATGGTAAATTTTACTCTTTCATGAAGAGTAAACTCGCCAGGGAGGGGTAACATGACACACAGACGTTTTTTACCATCTTCTGAATGGTAAACTCCTTTGATTTACTCTTGTCTAGAGTGTAACATTTTTTGGGTTACACTCTTTGAAAGGGTAAATCTTTAACGGAACCCTTTTTTAGGGAGTAACGCATCATCTACTCTGTGCTTTACCCTCCTACAGAGAGTATATTCTTATGGCCTACCCTTTGTCACATGGTAATGTTTATTCTTTCCTTTAGTGTAAACCCCCCAGAGGATGGTAACAGACCCACAGACGCTTCCTTCAGAAGCTTCACGAAGCTTCTGTTAACCGGAGCTCACCAACTAAAAAATGCTTCAAGAGCAATAATGTAGGTATATTTGGCTTCCGTACAAACAATACGAGGGGCACACCAACCATGAACATTGTGAGACTCTTCACTTATTCATACAAATTTATACAAAGCGTTCAGCAATGCACAAGCGGTAAATAAACACCACGATACAACTTGAATGCATTTTGAATATGAATACAAGACATTCAGCGCCCTCATATTGGATTAGGCAGAGCGCACAATATTTGAAGTGAGCGACGGCGTTCCTTGGTGGTCGCCCGTCTGCGTGAGATAATGAGACTGGATCACTACAGTGCAAGGCTTTTTCAAAGTCACCAACAAAATGCATAAACTTGTAGCATCACAACAAAATTAATGTACGTACTCACAACACTAGGCCACGTGGCCGTGCACGGGGTCCTGTTAACCAGGTCAAATTAGCACCACTCAACGGCACGCAATGCTCTAGCACATCGGTACTTACAATAAAATGTCCACAGAGGCTCTATAGGCGATGAACAACACACAAGCACAATCACCAACGGCCACGCCGCGCGGCACCGACACTGCTCACATCCGCTCTCGGAGACCAACGGCCGAAAACTGACAGATGCGCGCGGCCTTCAAACCGCAAACGGCCGATCTCGTTTCTGATTGGCTGATTGTTTCCATTTCAAATATCATCTTCACGAGGGTAAACAAGATCCACGCATGAAACGACTATCTGTACCCGAGTCACGATACCAAGGAGGAAAGAGTTTTCGTGATGTTCTGGATCGCGAGAGTAATATTGATATTTACATGGTAATAATACTCCTCGCTGGCGAATAAGTTCATATTAACCACGTACCGTTACTATGCACATAATGGTAGCAGCGAGTTACCCTTTCAATATACTATTATCTTGCGGGTTTGATGAAAATGAACTCTCCAGGAGGTAGTAAAAAAGTTTTGAGTGCGGGCTCATCAATTATAAAATATATTAAAAATTAGCTTCGAATCTTAACATTAATTCAAAATCACGCAACATTTTTGTGCGTAGTTTACACCACTGATATCAAGAGCTTGATAAAATATTTGGCGTTAATTACGTCGTTTTATGAAACCCAAATGGCATCAATTGGTCCGGAATCGAGCATTTGCCGTAAATGAAGCTCCGTACTTTCGATGGCGTGAATTACTCCGGTCTCCGGCTTTATGAAACCGAATTGGCATCAAGTACGCCAAATCTGGCATAATTGACGGAACGCCGTAAGTAATTCCTTTTATGAAACGAGGCCCATGTTTGGCCGGAATCGCGATTCGGCGTATGTCGGCTCGCATTAGCAGTGCGTTTGTGGTCTTTTCGTGGTTTCAAGCGTTCAAACATGTGATTTGATGCTGCTCCCATGCATTAGGGTGGATGTCAAGGTAACCTGAAAGTCAGGTCAGGTCATTGACATTTGATGACCTCGGTTCACTTTATCGAGCTTTACATATTTCTAGGCTAGTTTTTGGAGCTGAATTCGAATTAGCCAACCATTTGAACATTTACGAAATAGTTTTGGTGCCATCGTAACATGTTACGAAGCTGTCAAAGGCAGTTGACACCTACTCAGACTTGTAAACGATTCAAAAAAAATTCAATCAATTCAATCACGACTCACTTGATGAAATGACCGATTCAATCATAACTCAATCAAACAGTCTGATTTTCCAAGCGATTCAATCATGACTCATGGACCTTGTGATTCAACTCAATCACGACTCATCCCATTATCAGTGATTCAGGGAATGACTCAACTCATGATTTGACTCAACGCGATTCAATCAAGATGTTATATAAAATATATACATATGTGATATCAATTTAAGACATTTTTGGAAACTGATACCAAACAGATATCAACCAAATACACAAGGAAAATACCAAAAAACATAGAAAAGTACTAAATCTATGCTTGCTCACAAATGTCCTGATGAAACAGGGTATTGAAAATATAAAGATTAGGATGGTATCTAAAACATGTGTGTTGAGCACTGAACTCTATAATGAGCGTGAGGTGTTGAGCAATGTGCGCCTGCTTACTGCTACTGTTAACTTGATTACTATACTGATTTTAGGGCACTTGAAAGAAACTTTACATTCATTTTTTCATCTTCATGCATTGACATTTATGTATAATTTTGTGTTTACAGTTTGATTAAAAACTTAAAACAAAATTTTTATGTTTTTTTCAATACTGATAGCTATGCGCATTTATAATACTGACAAAATACCTAAAAAAATTTGCAGTGCATTGTGTGTGACTATGAGGCAAATGCCACATATATTTCCACATAATATAGTACTAAATATGGTCATAACTTCAATTTCCAGCACATGGTGCTTGAATCATTTTGTTAATTGAATCAACTTGAATCGATGAGTTGCCGATTCAATCACTTGCAGTTGCCATGTGTGACCGATTCAATCAGGATTCATATGGTGACAAGAGGTGATTCAACCGACTCAATCACAGTGAGTCGGCATTTTCAAGCGATTCATGAGAATCGATTCAATCAGAGTTGAATCGCTTACAAGTCTGCACCTACTACGAATACCCGACAGGACCCCTACTGGTTGACCTGATTTGACCTGACCTGATCTGGCCTAAATGCATGAAGACATCATCTGTGATCAAAACTAACATGATATTCTTGATTGGTACCCCGCAAAAGCCATAACAGCCACACTTTACGATGTTGTAACAGGTCTTGATTTTCCCGACTTTTAGGTCATTGACCTGACCTGGAAGGTCAACCGATGACCTAGGACCTTAAAATTGGGTATCATCGGCTCCGTCTTGTGACGGGCAACACGCTTTTTTTCTCCGCGAAGCTTTAGTTCGACCAGGGGGGGCCAAACACGAGGGGGGTCGTACCACGCAAAATGGCCTGTGCCGGCGAGGGTTAAATGGGCTTCAGTATATTACAGCTCTGTATTATGTCATTCTATGCAATCTATGAACTTTTAATGATTGCTTTGCAGCGCAAAAAAGGAAATATGTGACGAACAATGCCCGCAATTAACTTGATTAGATCAATACTCGATCTAATTTTATGCGATATTCTTTCATTTAAATCGTGCCGTGTCATGATCTGCCACTGATTCGCATGGTGATTGATGCGCTTTATTATCTGGCATGACTCTCACGTCTCCGGCAACATCTGCGTGATGCTTCTATCAGCGTCCAGCGGCCGATTTCATAAAAGGTAGTAAAATACAACCGGCGCAATTTCCCACCCGTTTTTGCCGGATTTTATGCCCTAGCGGTTTCATAAAGAAAACGGGGTTGTATTTTGCGACCGAAATTTTACTACGTCGACTTTTATGCCCAACAGCTGTTTTTGGAGAGAAATGCAGCAGATCGGTTTCATAAAGCGATGCATTTTACGCTCAAGTAATTTTTCATGTTCTTGATATCCCCCAAAATTCTGCGTTGCTCTGAGCTGCATAACTTTCGACATCACCCTTTGTTTTGGTCATCGTTGGTATGAAAATGAATCAAATTTCCCGTCTTTTTATTTTGAAATAACTTTTGACTATGGATTAGGTACTTTGAAGGCATGAAGCACTCCATACTGATACATTGTAAACAGTAAAAATGCATTGTTGTTGAATACTTTATGTTATAATTTATACCTTGTTGATTGGAGACTGAAGGAAGGGAAACACATGAATGTCCTCTTTTCAATACAGTAACAAATATGAAATGAGCATGGTAATACTTTTAACCGCAAGTGATTTGTTAGATTAACATGTCAACGGACAGATGCCTACGTAACTTTATACATAAAGGAACCTTTGACCGTTAACAAGTTGACGTGGTCCAGTCGGTATTACTAGTGAAAACGTCACAGAGAGGTTTTCAACCAAGGTGAAGTGCCTATTGCCTGGTGATGCTTCTGGTATTAGTATACTAAGGGTCCAGCAACCTACAAAACAGAATGGGAGGAAAACTGTGTGACATCTGCACTAGTAATGCCTATTTCCGTAAAATTTGGCATCACCAATGCCTATTTGTCAATAGAAAATACACAGGAAAGCACTTAAATATCTTATCTGGTACCTTCATTGCAAGTAAGTTGTTCAAGAAGATGTTTGTTGAATTTTCCTAATGACTAAATATTTTCCCAGAATTTTACCAGATGCCAATGGCAAGTGATCCCAGGCTAAAAAACAAGTGATCCACTGTTACCTCAAGATGGATTTGCTTGGGTTAAATGATGATGCTCAGCCAAGGCAAAGGCGAAGGCGCATTTTCCGCCAACGTGTAAATATGCAGCTGCCATCCATCGAATACTTCAGGTGAGTTGGCTGATATTAAATTCAGCTGTCAAGAGACAATGCAAATATTACTCTGTTCCTAGGCAACAATTTAGAATGAATTTGAAATCATGCAAATGACTGTCCTAAAAATGCAAATCTGCCATTAGATATACGTAGTAGGTACTACCCTTTACTCTAAGTAAGATGACAGTAGCAGACATGTGCATGGCTCTGAGAAAATGGATCTGTGATCAGATTTGACGGATCCTGGGCCCAATCTTACCAATGCTGTAAATAAAATTTGGCAGCACTGGCCGGAGCTTACGGCATGAATATCAAAGATCTTTTTTATTTACATCCAAGTAATGTTGCCCAAAAGATTTTGAAAGCGTTAATGATTATGAAAGTTGCCTGAATGCCATGAATTCTCATTCACAACATTTGGTAAGATTGAGTCCTGATTTTGGATCCAATGGGATCATAGATCCAGCCACTTATTTCATGGATAACTTATGATATTGAACCAAAAAAAAAAACTGAAGGCAACTCAGAATATGTGGCCTAAAAGGTAACAGCAGGCATCACAACAGCCACCTGCGATTTTTCAAATACTTATGCCGCCTAGTGCCCTTCTCATTGGTTAATGACCAGTGTCCCAAAATTGTGTTTGGGCTTGGGTGTCAGAGGGGAAATTCCTCTCCAAAAATGGGTATATGAGTGGAAAATTGCCAGTCAGATAAGGCCCAAAAAGAGTGAAAAGGGATCAAGGGCATAAACTTATGTTTAAGTGTGGTAAAATGTAAGATGTAAAAAGACCATCCGTGCAAATGTTTTTTGTCTGTAAAATTGGGAGTGGAAAATTGTTCTTAAATATTACAGATGAGAGTGAAAAATGAATTTTATTTGGATGTAGTTTCCCACCCAAATCAACACATTTTGGTACGTCACTGCAATAGCCCGCTGACAAGACAACAAGCATGTAGACTTACATGCAACTTGGTATTGGTGCAGCGGTTCTCGGTAGTAGTCGTAACTCGTAAGGCAGGCGTCAGTCGTCACACTTGTTTTTCCCAAACAAGGAGAGGCGCTACATCCAGAGATACTTTCTAATCAAACCAACCTCAAACCTGACCTTACCTAACCTAACCTACAACTCAACCCACAGATGATATGCAATATGATGCATTTAGGTAAATGAAAAATAAATTTTAAGGACCCTACAACTTAAAAAACCTGACCTACAGCGCCTCTCCTTGGTCGCCAACAACAAGTGTGACGTCTGCTTTACTACCAAACTTCTTTCAAATTAAGGGAAAAGTCACAACTACGTCACACTCACTACTGTCCTTGTCACAATTAAAGCCATCTCATCACTTTTCCAGAGAGAGATTCAGGGTGACTCCTGACATGGCAGAGGCCATCCTGGGCCAAATTGGTGCCCACTTGCAGCACCCGACACAGAGGAACTTCGCACTGGAGCCGCACGAGCAGCTTCTGACTGCACTGAGGTATGTGGACAATGTCTGACTGATGCAAACCTTTTTAAGAGAGGCACATTAGTTATTTGTGTAGATACTGGGTTTTATTGTAATGGTCTAGTCATCCTGACTCACCGCACCATGTATAATGCAGTGTCCCAATTTTTGCCAGTCTAAGTGGAAAGTGGCATCCAAATCAAAATAATTTTCCATTCTCACCTCCAATTTTCCAGAGCAATTTTTCACTCCCTATTTTACCAATAAAGGGCATCTGCAAGTAACTTTTACCTCCCTCCATATCATATTTGATTCACCTATCTTATAAATCAGCTCCCACATCCTCAGAAATTCACAAATAAATTGTTGATCCCTGTTTCTGCTCTTTTTCTGTTTCTGTGCCATTCTGACAGGCAACTTTTCACTCTCAGCACTCTTTGTAGTGACAAATATTCCCCTCAAAGCGCCTGCTAAATTTGAGTCACCCACGCAATTGACATCCTTTCATCAGGATTCAGGGGCAGCGTGAAAGCAGCTTGCCTTGAATGAGCATCAGCCTCTTAGCTGAGGTCCTTATTAATAGAGCAGACATCACACGAAGGTTTTCCAACCAAGGAGAGGCGATATGCCTGGAGGTACTTCTAACAAAACCTAAACAAACCTAACCTAACCTGACCTAACCTACAAACCTACAACCTAAAAACCTACAACCTACAAAGCTAACCTACAACCTACAAACCTACAGCACCTCTCCTTGGTTGGAAAACCTTCGTGTGACGTCTGCTTTACTAATGCCCTGAGTTCAAAGTGAATGTAGGATCAAAACGAAAGGAATTAAAGAAAAAACACGATTTATGCAAGCTGACGCCTGAACGTTTCATCTGAATTCACCTTAATTAAATGAACACCTGAATTATAATAAACTCACCCTCAGCTCAGTCTCCTTGAATGGTAGTCCATTGAGTCTGAACTCCACGGTCATTAGGTGAACAACAAAGTGAAGAATAGAAAAAACGAGCAAAATTATACAGTAACACTTAAAGCGCCTGAGTAATCGCAAGAAATTAAAATTATAACGAGATACCCGCCACAATCCCCCACAACCGGAACCTCGTGGTCGTAATTGCGCGGGAGGCAGCGTTGCGTAATCTGTAAATTTCCATAGATGAATCTTTGAATCTTGATATAGTTTAACGCTAAGTTAATTTTCACATAGCCGTATATCCCTTTAAAATGAAAAAAAAAATTATGCAAGGCTAAACGACACGCAACATGATGTTTCCTGTCAATTTATTGAAAATAAAGGCATTTCAAAAGCTGTAGGTATTTCATGGCAGTATTTCACTGCCATGAGTACGGATTCTGAAAATGACTGCTAGTAAGGTTTCAAAAAAAAAGAGACTGACTGGACTGTCCAAGGACTGTCAGGTCTAGGGGCCCGAGGGGCCCTGCGGCGCCGATTGGCTATTTAGGACCCACGCTGGCAATAGCTCGAATCAGAAGGGCCCCACAGGGCTCGTAAGAGCAACTAATAAACCCCTAGGTAGCCAAACTAAGATCTTCATAAGGGCCCCACGCCGGCTTCTAGGGGCCCTTGTCCATAGGCGGCGGAACGGGGAGGGCACCGGGGCACCGTGCCCCCCTTTGATTTTGGCATTCTATGGGCGTTGCATGAAAAAAATGGGACCAAAAGTCCGCAGTGCCCCCCCCCCCCTAATTGAACGTGTTCCGCAGCTACTGCTCTGAGGGCCTCACATCTCCAACACTGAGAGCCTACGCCAGTGCCTTCTGAGGGCTGAGGCCCTGCATCGGTGGCTCTGAGCACCCCACACACTAGTGATGAAGGTGGTCAGTGGTCATAAGCAATGAAAATAAAATGGAAACCACTCTTGCAGGTACTATGCGACCGGCGGTTTCTACCACGCGGTCGGTGACATGCACGGGCCGAGCAAAGCAACAGTGTGCCGAGTCGTGCGAAGGGTGACCGGCTGCATTGTAGGGCAGCTGGTGGGCGCCATCACTTGGCCGGACACTGAGGCCAAGAGGGTGCAGCAGTGTGTGGGCTTCCAGGACATCGCTGGAATGCCCAATGTGATTGGTGAGTTTGATCCAGCGCAATTGAATATGATTTCATGCTCAACATTACCTACTCAACATTTCATGCTCAACATTACCTCAACATTACCTACTAGTCTCAGCTCAGTTACCGTCCCTGCACCATTCCATGCTTCTATCCTCAGGATGCTGAAATCCTTCTCCTCCACGCCGCAACCCCCCTCCGGGCTGGACAGGCAACTTTATCTCATGCGGGCTGGCGGCTGCTCCCTTGGAGCGACACCGCTGCTCCCGAGGGAGCGCACCCCCTAGCCGGGTGCAGTGAGTGCCTTGGGGCTGGGTGGCCTGTCCTCTGGACGGGCTTAGCCCCGGCGACTCACTAGGGTGCCTGCCCAGACCAATGTCTCCCCCTATATCCTATCATCCTCCCGGCCCAATGGTCTCATTGGACCGAAAGGGCCTAACCCAACAAAACAAACAAAACCGTCCCTGTACCGGAGCGTGTGCGTAGATTTCTCCAGGCGCGCAAGATGACCGACCGCGGGCCCCTTGTGCTAGAAACACCGACCCTGGACAAAGATAAGAGAACTATGACACATTATTAATTATCCTCCACCCCCTTCGCGCACTGGGGATGGGGGCCTATCCCATTCTGTTGCATGTGATTGACTCACATTTTACGTTTCAGGCTGCATAGATGGAACTCATGTCCGGGTACGCGTTCCAGCGGCCGAGGAGGACACCTACCTAAGCCGACATCATACTACGACGCTGAACGTCGTGGCAGTTGCCGGATGCCGGCGAACATTCACTTTCGTGAGTGTGCATGCTCCGGGCCGGACACACGACTCCCGTGCCATGCAGACATCCGGACTGCCTGAACTGTGAGTTAGCAACATCAAAAGCGTAGCATTGGGGTGGTCAATTCTCTTGCAGTTGCGTAACAAATAAGCTAGCATGTCATGTATAAGGTACTTTAACACCGACGAATATTACTTTTTGTTTGCTTGCATATTTTGCACTACAAGTGCAAAAGCCTGTTCGAGCTACTAACAGTCAGCACTTCAACCTATCCCCATGTCTTGACCTTTCAGGATCCGTGCAACAGAGGCCACCCGCGGGGCCGGCGTGGTTCTTGGCGACTCGGCCTACCCGTCCCTGCCATGGCTGGTGACGCCCTTCGACAACGCGACGCCCGAGCAGGAGCGGTAAGTCAGTGTTAGCGGTCTGACCTGATACCTACCCCAGATATTTCGCAAACACGTTATAGGAAGGGAGTTGGTCTTGCAAGGGAGCTGCTACAAGGTCAAAGGGAGCCTAGATGGACCAGGCGCATCAAAACTTTAATCGATGTCGGCTAGACGAGCATAGCAATAGTTTGATTACATAACGTAGGACATAGAGCAATGATCCTTAATATTCACGTTTAGTTTCATGACCATTGACCAGGGACTGTGTCCCGATGCCGCAGATTTAACAAGAAGCACACGGCCACACGTGTTCTCGTCGAGCAGGCGTTCGGCATCGCGAAGATGCGATGGGCCGCCATCGACAGCAAGGAGCTGCGGCACACCAAGGTTGAGGACAGCGTCAACACCATACTGTAAGCTATTTGTATGACAATATTCAGTCTTCCGGTTGAGACGTAAAACAGCGGATGTGGGAGGAGAGAGAGAGAGAGAGAGAGAGAGAGAGAGAGAGAGAGAGAGAGAGAGAGAGAGAGAGAGAGAGAGAGAGAGAGAGAGAGAGAGAGAGAGAGAGAGAGAGAGAGAGAGAGAGAGAGAGAGAGAGAGAGAGAGAGAGAGAGAGAGAGAGAGAGAGAGAGAGAGAGAGAGAGAGAGAGAGAGAGAGAGAGAGAGAGAGAGAGAGAGAGAGAGAGAGAGAGAGAGAGAGAGAGAGAGAGAGAGAGAGAGAGAGAGAGAGAGAGAGAGAGAGAGAGAGAGAGAGAGAGAGAGGAGAGAGAGAGAGAGAGAGAGAGAGAGAGAGAGAGAGAGAGAGAGAGAGAGAGAGAGAGAGAGAGGAGAGAGAGAGAGAGAGAGAGAGAGAGAGAGAGAGAGAGAGAGAGAGAGAGAGAGAGAGAGAGAGAGAGAGAGAGAGAGAGAGAGAGAGAGAAGAGAGAGAGGAGAGAGAGAGAGAGAGAGAGAGAGAGAGAGAGAGAGAGAGAGAGAGAGAGAGAGAGAGAGAGAGAGAGAGAGAGAGAGAGAGAGAGAGAGAGAGAGAGAGAGAGAGAGAGAGAGAGAGAGAGAGAGAGAGAGAGAGAGAGAGAGAGAAGAGAGAGAGAGAGAGAGATAGAGAGAGAGGAGAGAGAGAGAGAGAGAGAGAGAGAGAGAGAGAGAGAGAGAGAGAGAGAGAGAGAGAGGAGAGAGAGAGAGAGAGAGAAGAGAGAGGAGAGAGGAGAGGAGAGAGGAAGAGAGAGAG